>NC_059464.1:48347710-48602710 GCF_905237065.1 Salmo salar
ATAATGTCCTAAACCCCTACCATAAACCCACTGGTAGTCTCATAATGTCCTTAACCCCTACCATAAACCCACTGGTAGTCTCATAATGTCCTAAACCCCTACCATAAACCCACTGGTAGTCTAATAATGTCCTTAACCCCTACCATAAACCCACTGGTAGTCTAATAATGTCCCAAACCCCTACCATAAACCCACTGGTAGTCTCATAATGTCCTTACAAACCCCTACCATAAACCCACTGGTAGTCTAATAATGTCCTAAACCCCTACCATAAACCCACTGGTAGTCTAATAATGTCCTAAACCCCTACCATAAACCCACTGGTAGTCTAATAATGTCCTTACAAACCCCTACCATAAACCCACTGGTAGTCTAATAATGTCCTAAACCCCTACCATAAACCCACTGGTAGTCTAATAATGTCCTAAACCCCTACCATAAACCCACTGGTAGGTAGTCTAATAATGTCCTTACAAACCCCTACCATAAACCCACTGGTAGGTAGTCTAATAATGTCCTTACAAACCCCTACCATAAACCCACTGGTAGTCTAATAATGTCCTTACAAACCCCTACCATAAACCCACTGGTAGTCTCATAATGTCCTAAACCCCTACCATAAACCCACTGGTAGTCTAATAATGTCCTAAACCCCTACCATAAACCCACTGGTAGTCTAATAATGTCCTAAACCCCTACCATAAACCCACTGGTAGTCTAATAATGTCCTAAACCCCTACCATAAACCCACTGGTAGTCTAATAATGTCCTAAACCCCTACCATAAACACACTGGTAGTCTAATAATGTCCTAAACCCCTACCATAAACCCACTGGTAGTCTAATAATGTCCTTACAAACCCCTACGATAAACCCACTGGTAGTCTAATAATGTCCTTACAAACCCCTACCATAAACCCACTGGTAGTCTCATAATGTCCTAAACCCCTACCATAAACCCACTGGTAGTCTAATAATGTCCTTACAAACCCCTACCATAAACCCACTGGTAGTCTAATAATGTCCTTACAAACCCCTACCATAAACCCACTGGTAGTCTAATAGTGTCCTTACAAACCCCTACCATAAACCCACTGGTAGTCTAATAATGTCCTTACAAACCCCTACCATAAACCCACTGGTAGTCTAATAATGTCCTAAACCCCTACCATAAACACAATGGTAGTCTAATAATGTCCTTAACCCCTACCATAAACCCACTGGTAGGTAGTCTAATAATGTCCTTAACCCCTACCATAAACCCACTGGTAGTCTAATAATGTCCTAAACCCCTACCATAAACCCACTGGTAGTCTAATAATGTCCTTAACCCCTACCATAAACCCACTGGTAGTCTAATAATGTCCCAAACCCCTACCATAAACCCACTGGTAGTCTCATAATGTCCTTACAAACCCCTACCATAAACCCACTGGTAGTCTAATAATGTCCTAAACCCCTACCATAAACCCACTGGTAGTCTAATAATGTCCTAAACCCCTACCATAAACCCACTGGTAGTCTAATAATGTCCTTACAAACCCCTACCATAAACCCACTGGTAGTCTAATAATGTCCTAAACCCCTACCATAAACCCACTGGTAGTCTAATAATGTCCTAAACCCCTACCATAAACCCACTGGTAGTCTAATAATGTCCTAAACCCCTACCATAAACCCACTGGTAGGTAGTCTAATAATGTCCTTACAAACCCCTACCATAAACCCACTGGTAGTCTAATAATGTCCTTACAAACCCCTACCATAAACCCACTGGTAGTCTCATAATGTCCTAAACCCCTACCATAAACCCACTGGTAGTCTAATAATGTCCTTACAAACCCCTACCATAAACCCACTGGTAGTCTCATAATGTCCCAAACCCCTACCATAAACCCACTGGTAGTCTAATAATGTCCTTACAAACCCCTACCATAAACCCACTGGTAGTCTAATAATGTCCCAAACCCCTACCATAAACCCACTGGTAGTCTCATAATGTCCTTACAAACCCCTACCTTAAACCCACTGGTAGTCTAATAATGTCCTAAACCCCTACCATAAACCCACTGGTAGTCTAATAATGTCCTTACAAACCATGTCCTAAACCCACTGGTAGTCTAATAATGTCCTTACAAACCCCTACCATAAACCCACTGGTAGTCTAATAATGTCCTTACAAACCCCTACCATAAACCCACTGGTAGTCTAATAATGTCCTTACAAACCCCTACCATAAACCCACTGGTAGTCTAATAATGTCCTTACAAACCCCTACCATAAACCCACTGGTAGTCTAATAATGTCCTTACAAACCCCTACCATAAACCCACTGGTAGTCTAATAATGTCCTAAACCCCTACCATAAACCCACTGGTAGTCTAATAACGTCCTTACAAACCCCTACCATAAACCCACTGGTAGTCTAATAATGTCCTTAACCCCTACCATAAACCCACTGGTAGTCTCATAATGTCCTAAACCAATACCATAAACCCACTGGTAGTCTAATAATGTCCTAAACCCCTACCAGAAACTCACTGGTAGTCTAATAATGTCCTTACAAACCCCTACCATAAACCCACTGGTAGTCTCATAATGTCCTAAACCCCTACCATAAACCCACTGGTAGTCTAATAATGTCCTTAACCCCTACCATAAACCCACTGGTAGTCTAATTAATGTCCTTAACCCCTACCATAAACCCACTGGCAGTCTAATAATGTCCTAAACCCCTACCATAAACCCACTGGTAGTCTCATAATGTCCTTACAAACCCCTACCATAAACCCACTGGTAGTCTAATAATGTCCTAAACCCCTACCATAAACCCACTGGTAGTCTCATAATGTCCTAAACCCCTACCATAAACCCACTGGTAGTCTAATAATGTCCTTACAAACCCCTACCATAAACCCACTGGTAGTGTAATAATGTCCTAAACCCCTACCATAAACCCACTGGTAGTCTAATAATGTCCTAAACCCCTACCATAAACCCACTGGTAGTCTAATAATGTCCTAAACCCCTACCATAAACCCACTGGTAGGTAGTCTAATAATGTCCTTACAAACCCCTACCATAAACCCACTGGTAGTCTAATAATGTCCTTACAAACCCCTACCATAAACCCACTGGTAGTCTCATAATGTCCTAAACCCCTACCATAAACCCACTGGTAGTCTAATAATGTCCTTACAAACCCCTACCATAAACCCACTGGTAGTCTCATAATGTCCCAAACCCCTACCATAAACCCACTGGTAGTCTAATAATGTCCTTACAAACCCCTACCATAAACCCACTGGTAGTCTAATAATGTCCCAAACCCCTACCATAAACCCACTGGTAGTCTCATAATGTCCTTACAAACCCCTACCTTAAACCCACTGGTAGTCTAATAATGTCCTAAACCCCTACCATAAACCCACTGGTAGTCTAATAATGTCCTTACAAACCATGTCCTAAACCCACTGGTAGTCTAATAATGTCCTTACAAACCCCTACCATAAACCCACTGGTAGTCTAATAATGTCCTTACAAACCCCTACCATAAACCCACTGGTAGTCTAATAATGTCCTTACAAACCCCTACCATAAACCCACTGGTAGTCTAATAATGTCCTTACAAACCCCTACCATAAACCCACTGGTAGTCTAATAATGTCCTTACAAACCCCTACCATAAACCCACTGGTAGTCTAATAATGTCCTAAACCCCTACCATAAACCCACTGGTAGTCTAATAACGTCCTTACAAACCCCTACCATAAACCCACTGGTAGTCTAATAATGTCCTTAACCCCTACCATAAACCCACTGGTAGTCTCATAATGTCCTAAACCCCTACCATAAACCCACTGGTAGTCTAATAATGTCCTAAACCCCTACCAGAAACTCACTGGTAGTCTAATAATGTCCTTACAAACCCCTACCATAAACCCACTGGTAGTCTCATAATGTCCTAAACCCCTACCATAAACCCACTGGTAGTCTAATAATGTCCTTAACCCCTACCATAAACCCACTGGTAGTCTAATAATGTCCTTAACCCCTACCATAAACCCACTGGCAGTCTAATAATGTCCTAAACCCCTACCATAAACCCACTGGTAGTCTCATAATGTCCTTACAAACCCCTACCATAAACCCACTGGTAGTCTAATAATGTCCTAAACCCCTACCATAAACCCACTGGTAGTCTCATAATGTCCTAAACCCCTACCATAAACCCACTGGTAGTCTCATAATGTCCTTAACCCCTACCATAAACCCACTGGTAGTCTCATAATGTCCTTAACCCCTACCATAAACCCACTGGTAGTCTCATAATGTCCTAAACCCCTACCATAAACCCACTGGTAGTCTAATAATGTCCTTAACCCCTACCATAAACCCACTGGTAGTCTAATAATGTCCCAAACCCCTACCATAAACCCACTGGTAGTCTCATAATGTCCTTACAAACTCCTACCATAAACCCACTGGTAGTCTAATAATGTCCTAAACCCCTACCATAAACCCACTGGTAGTCTAATAATGTCCTAAACCCCTACCATAAACCCACTGGTAGTCTAATAATGTCCTTACAAACCCCTACCATAAACCCACTGGTAGTCTAATAATGTCCTAAACCCCTACCATAAACCCACTGGTAGTCTAATAATGTCCTAAACCCCTACCATAAACCCACTGGTAGGTAGTCTAATAATGTCCTTACAAACCCCTACCATAAACCCACTGGTAGGTAGTCTAATAATGTCCTTACAAACCCCTACCATAAACCCACTGGTAGTCTAATAATGTCCTTACAAACCCCTACCATAAACCCACTGGTAGTCTCATAATGTCCTAAACCCCTACCATAAACCCACTGGTAGTCTAATAATGTCCTTACAAACCCCTACCATAAACCCACTGGTAGTCTCATAATGTCCCAAACCCCTACCATAAACCCACTGGTAGTCTAATAATGTCCTTACAAACCCCTACCATAAACCCACTGGTAGTCTAATAATGTCCTTAACCCCTACCATAAACCCACTGGTAGTCTCATAATGTCCTAAACCCCTACCATAAACCCACTGGTAGTCTAATAATGTCCTAAACCCCTACCAGAAACTCACTGGTAGTCTAATAATGTCCTTACAAACCCCTACCATAAACCCACTGGTAGTCTAATAATGTCCTTAACCCCTACCATAAACCCACTGGCAGTCTAATAATGTCCTAAACCCCTACCATAAACCCACTGGTAGTCTCATAATGTCCTTACAAACCCCTACCATAAACCCACTGGTAGTCTAATAATGTCCTAAACCCCTACCATAAACCCACTGGTAGTCTCATAATGTCCTAAACCCCTACCATAAACCCACTGGTAGTCTCATAATGTCCTTAACCCCTACCATAAACCCACTGGTAGTCTCATAATGTCCTTAACCCCTACCATAAACCCACTGGTAGTCTCATAATGTCCTAAACCCCTACCATAAACCCACTGGTAGTCTAATAATGTCCTTAACCCCTACCATAAACCCACTGGTAGTCTAATAATGTCCCAAACCCCTACCATAAACCCACTGGTAGTCTCATAATGTCCTTACAAACTCCTACCATAAACCCACTGGTAGTCTAATAATGTCCTAAACCCCTACCATAAACCCACTGGTAGTCTAATAATGTCCTAAACCCCTACCATAAACCCACTGGTAGTCTAATAATGTCCTTACAAACCCCTACCATAAACCCACTGGTAGTCTAATAATGTCCTAAACCCCTACCATAAACCCACTGGTAGTCTAATAATGTCCTAAACCCCTACCATAAACCCACTGGTAGTCTAATAATGTCCTAAACCCCTACCATAAACCCACTGGTAGGTAGTCTAATAATGTCCTTACAAACCCCTACCATAAACCCACTGGTAGTCTAATAATGTCCTTACAAACCCCTACCATAAACCCACTGGTAGTCTCATAATGTCCTAAACCCCTACCATAAACCCACTGGTAGTCTAATAATGTCCTTACAAACCCCTACCATAAACCCACTGGTAGTCTCATAATGTCCCAAACCCCTACCATAAACCCACTGGTAGTCTAATAATGTCCTTACAAACCCCTACCATAAACCCACTGGTAGTCTAATAATGTCTCAAACCCCTACCATAAACCCACTGGTAGTCTCATAATGTCCTTACAAACCCCTACCATAAACCCACTGGTAGTCTAATAATGTCCTAAACCCCTACCATAAACCCACTGGTAGTCTAATAATGTCCTTACAAACCATGTCCTAAACCCACTGGTAGTCTAATAATGTCCTTACAAACCCCTACCATAAACCCACTGGTAGTCTAATAATGTCCTTACAAACCCCTACCATAAACCCACTGGTAGTCTAATAATGTCCTTACAAACCCCTACCATAAACCCACTGGTAGTCTAATAATGTCCTTACAAACCCCTACCATAAACCCACTGGTAGTCTAATAATGTCCTTACAAACCCCTACCATAAACCCACTGGTAGTCTAATAATGTCCTAAACCCCTACCATAAACCCACTGGTAGTCTAATAACGTCCTTACAAACCCCTACCATAAACCCACTGGTAGTCTAATAATGTCCTTAACCCCTACCATAAACCCACTGGTAGTCTCATAATGTCCTAAACCCCTACCATAAAACCACTGGTAGTCTAAAAATGTCCTTACAAACCCCTACCATAAACCCACTGGTAGTCTAATAGTGTCCTTACAAACCCCTACCATAAACCCACTGGTAGTCTAATAATGTCCTAAACCCCTACCATAAACTCACTGGTAGTCTAATAATGTCCTAAACCCCTACCATAAACCCACTGGTAGTCTCATAATGTCCTTACAAACCCCTACCATAAACCCACTGGTAGTCTAATAATGTCCTAAACCCCTACCATAAACCCACTGGTAGTCTAATAATGTCCTTAACCCCTACCATAAACCCACTGGTAGTCTAATAATGTCCCAAACCCCTACCATAAACCCACCGGTAGTCTAATAATGTCCTTACAAACCCCTACCATAAACCCACTGGTAGTCTAATAATGTCCTAAACCCCTACCATAAACCCACTGGTAGTCTAATAATGTCCTTACAAACCCCTACCATAAACCCACTGGTAGTCTCATAATGTCCTAAACCCCTACCATAAACCCACTGGTAGTCTAATAATGTCCTTAACCCCTACCATAAACCCACTGGTAGTCTAATAATGTCCTTAACCCCTACCATAAACCCACTGGTAGTCTAATAATGTCCTAAACCCCTACCATAAACCCACTGGTAGTCTCATAATGTCCTTACAAACCCCTACCATAAACCCACTGGTAGTCTAATAATGTCCTAAACCCCTACCATAAACCCACTGGTAGTCTCATAATGTCCTAAACCCCTACCATAAACCCACTGGTAGTCTCATAATGTCCTAAACCCCTACCATAAACCCACTGGTAGTCTAATAATGTCCTAAACCCCTACCATAAACCCACTGGTAGTCTCATAATGTCCTAAACCCCTACCATAAACCCACTGGTAGTCTAATAATGTCCTAAACCCCTACCATAAACCCACTGGTAGTCTAATAATGTCCTTACAAACCCCTACCATAAACCCACTGGTAGTCTAATAATGTCCTAAACCCCTACCATAAACCCACTGGTAGGTAGTCTAATAATGTCCTTACAAACCCCTACCATAAACCCACTGGTAGGTAGTCTAATAATGTCCTTACAAACCCCTACCATAAACCCACTGGTAGGTAGTCTAATAATGTCCTTACAAACCCCTACCATAAACCCACTGGTAGTCTAATAATGTCCTTACAAACCATGTCCTAAACCCACAGGTAGTCTAATAATGTCCTTACAAACCCCTACCATAAACCCACTGGTAGTCTAATAATGTCCTTACAAACCCCTACCATAAACCCACTGGTAGTCTAATAATGTGCCATCTAATAACCTCTGCCATAAAATCACAGATTGTCTAATAAACCACCATGAAAGCCATACAAAATACCAAACATACAAGACCACAGGTAGTCAACAAAAATGTCCTTACAATCTATACCTTCTTACAAACCACATGGTGGGACAAGATGGCGCCCGACAGACCCCGGGCACCCTGTTTCTACCTCTTAGCAAACTTTGCAGTATTTTTGTTTTCAGACAATATTTGCTCAGAACGTTTCTTGTATTATTACCTACACCTGGAAATAACTTTTGGATATTAGATCGGAGGTCACACACCAGAAATTAGACATCCCTGACCTGGATCCTTTGCCTGAACTTCCTGAACAATAAAGTACATAAGCTCAGGGCGAGGATCTCCCGAAGCAGCTCTACTCAGCCTGGGGGCTGCACCAAAACACAGACGCCAGAGAAGAGGTAGGAGTGGGGCCCTAGTCAGACTCAGGTGGTGTGCACCGCTGCAGAGTATACTACTCACTACATTCAGTCCCTGGACAATAAAGTACACAAGCTCAGGGCGAGGATCTCCTTCCAGAGAGACAGGGACTGTAAACATGCTATTTTCAGGTCTCTCCAGAGATGTTTGATCGGGCATTGGCTGGGCTACTCAAGAACATTCAGAAACTTGTCCTGAAGCCACTCCTGCGTTGTCTTGGCTGTGGGCTTAGGGTCGTTGTCCTGTTGGAAGGTGAACCTTCACCCCAGTCTGAGGTCTGGAGCGCTCTGGAGCAGGTTTTCATCAAGGATCTCTCTGTGCTCTGTTCATCTTTGCCTCGATCGTGATTAGTCTCCCAGTCCTTGCCGCTGAAAAACATCCTCACAGCATGATGCTGCCACCACCATGCTTTACTATAGGGATGGTGCCAGGTTTCCTCCAGACGTGACGCTTGGCATTCAGAACAAAGATTTCAATCTTGTTTTCATCAGATCAGAGAATCTTTTTTCTCATAGCCTGAGACCCTTTAGGTGCCTTATGGCAAACTCCAAGTGGGCTGTCATGTGCCTTTTACTGAGGAGTTGCTTCCGTCTGACCACTCAACCATAAAGTCTTGATCGGTGGAGTGCTGCAGAGATGGCTGTCCTTCTGGAAGGTTCTCCCATCTCCACAGAGGAACTCTAGAGCTCTGTCAGAGTGAACATTGGGTTCTTGGTCACCTAACTAACCAAGGCCCTTCTCCCTCGACTGCTCAGTTTGGCCGGGCGGCCAACTCTAAGAAGAGTCTTGGTGGTTCCAAACTTCTTCCATTTAAGAATGATGGAGGCCACTGTGTTCTTGGGGACCTTCAATGCTGCAGAATGTTTTTGGTACCCTTCCCCAGATCTGTGCCTCGACACAATCCTGTCTCGGAGCTCTACGGACAATTCCTTTGACGTCATGGCTTGGGTTTTTGTTCTGACATGCACTGTCAACTGTGGGACCTTATATAGACAGGTGTGTGCCTTTCCAAACCATGTCCAATCAATTGAATTTACCACAGGTGGACTCCAATCAAGCTGTAGAAGCATCTCAAGAACGATCAATGGGAACAGGATGCACCTGAGCTCAATTTCAAGTCTCATAGCAAAGGGTCTGAATACTTATGTAAATAAGATATCCATTTTGAATTTTTATACATTTGCAAAAAAAATCTAAAAAGTTTTTGCTTTGTCATTATAGGGTATTGTTGAGGATATATATATTTTTTAAATACATTTTAGAATAAGACTAACGTAAAAAAGTCAAGGGGTCTGAATACTTTCCGAAGGAACTGTTTGTGCAAAGTGGAAACTGCATATTGTGAGGCCGCATTTACTGTAGCATGGGACTTTAATAAAAGAAATCTGAGGTAAACGATACCAAAATTGTATCAATACATCTCTTGTGCTACACGGCAACACTGACCCTGAATCATTGCTACTCTCCCTTCCGGGACCAAGATGTTGTTCCTACAGTGATGATTAAAACTTATCCAAACCAGTAACGGCGGATAGACGGCAGCTTTCACGAAAAACTGAAAGCGCAAACCACTACATTTAACCGTGGCAAGGTGACTTGGAACAGGGACATTTACAAACAGACGAGCTATGACCTCCGTAAGGCAATACGACAGTACAAAGAGAAAGTAGAGTTGCAATTTAACGGCTCAGACGCTAGACATATGAGGGAGGGACTCCAGACATTCACAGATTATAAAGGGAAAGCAAGCCATGTCGCGGACACTGACACCTCACTCCTCACACACACATCTTTTTCTTCTTTGCTTCGAGGAAAACATCAAGCTCACACACACATCTTTTTCTTCTTTGCTTCGAAGAAAACATCAAGCCGCTCACAAGGACTGTGTGCTTTTATTCTCCGTGGCCAACGTAAGTAATTCATTAAGCATGTTAACCGTCGCAAGGCTGCCGGCCCAGACAGCATCCCAGGCCGCATCCTCAGGGCATGTGCAGACCAGCTGGCTGGAGTGTTTACGGATATATTAAATCTCTCCCTATCCCAGTCTGTTGTCCCCACATGCTTCAATAAGGCCACCATTGTTCCTGTACCCAAGAAAGCAAAGATAACTGAACTAAATGACTATCGCCCCGTAGCACTCACCACTGTCATCATGAAGTGCTTTGAGAGGATAGTTAAGGATCATATCACCTCCACCTTACCTGTCACCCTAAACACACTGCAATTCCCATATCACAAATCCACGGACGACACAATCGACACAACTCTGCCCTATCCCACCTGGACAAGAGAAATACCCATGTATAGAATGCTGTTCATCGACTACAGCTCAGCCTTCAACACCACAGTGCCCTCAAAGCTCATCACTAAGCTCAGGGACCTGGGTCTGAACACCTCCCTATGCAACTGGGTCCTGGACTTACTGATGGGCCGACCCAAAGTGGTGAAGGTAGGCAACAACAACACGTCCGACACACTGATCCTCAACATGGGGGCCCCACAGGGGTGTATGCTCAGCCCCCTCCTGTACTCCCTGTTCACCCATGACTGCGTGGTCATGCACGTCTTCAACTCAATCATCAAGTTTTCAGACGACACAACAGTGGTAGGCCTGATTACCAACAACGACGAGACAGCCTAAAGGAAGGAGGTGAGGGCCCTGGCGAAGTGGTGCCAGGAAAATAACTTCTCACTCAACTTCAACAAAACAAAGGAGATGATCGTGGACTTCAGGAAACAGCAGAGGGAGCACCCCCGTATCCACAAGGGCACAGAGGGTGAAAAGCTTTCAAGTTCCTCGGCGTCACTGACAACGTGAAATGGCCCGTCCACACGGAAGATGCAACAGCACCTCTTCAACGTCAGGAGGCTGAAGAAATTCGGTCCCTAAGACACTCATGAACTTCTACAGATGCACCATTGAGAGCATCCTGTCGGGCTGTATCACCGCCTGGTACAGTAATTGCACCATCCACAACCACAGGGCGCCCCGGAGGGTGGTGTGGTCAGCCCAATGCATCACCGGGGCCACACTGCCTGCCCTCCGGGACATCTACACCACCCGGTGTCACAGGAAGGACAAGAAGATCATCAAGGACCTCAGCCACCCGAGCCACGGCCTGTTCACCCCTGAACCATCTAGAAGATCATCAAGGACCTCAGCCACCCCGAGCCATGGCCTGTTCACAACGCTATCATCTAGAAGGCGGAGACAGTACAGGTGCATCAAAGCGGGGACCGAGAGACTGAAAAACATTTATCTACAGGCCATCAGACTGTTAAATAGTCACCACAAGCCAGCCTCCGCCCAGCACCCTGCCTTGAACTTTAGTCAACGTTACTAGCCGGCTACCACCCGGTACTCAACCCTGAACCTTAGAGGCTGCTGCCCTGTGTACATAGTCATGGAATCACTGGTCACTTTAATAACGTTTACTGTTTTACCCACTTCATATGTATATACTATATTCTAGTCCTGGTTCATCCTATATAACTACTGTTGTCTACTTCATATGTACAGTTGAAGTCGGAAGTTTACATACACCTTAGCCAAATACATTTAAACTCAGTTTATCACAATTTCTGACATTTAATCCTAGTAAAAATTCCCTGTCTTAGGTCAGTTAGGATCACCACTTTATTTTAAGAATGTGAAATGTCAGAATAATAGTAGAGAGAATGATTTATTTCAGCTTTTATTTCTTTCATCACGTTCCCAGTGGGTCAGAAGTTTACATAGACTCAATTAGTATTTGGTAGCATTGCCTATAAATTGTTTAACTTGGGTCAAACATTTCGGATAGCCTTCCACAACCTTCCCACAATAAGTCGGGTGAATTTTGGCCCATTCCTCCTGACAGAGCTGGTGTAACTGAGTCAGATTTGTAGGCCTCCTTGCTCGCACATGCTTTTTCAGTTCTGCCCACAAATCTTCTATAGGATTGAGGTCAGGGCTTTGTGATTGCCACTCCAATACCTTGACTTTGTTGTCCTTAAGCCATTTTGCCACAACTTTGGAAGTATGCTTGTATATATATTGTCCATTTGGAAGACCCATTTGCAACCAAGCTTTAACTTCCTGACTGATGTCTTGAGATGTTGCTTCAATATATCTACATAATTTTCCTGCCTCATGATGCCATGTATTTTGTGAAGTGCACCAGTCCCTCCTGCAACAAAGCACCCCCACAACATGATGCTGCCACCCCCGTGCTTCACACCTGGGATGGTGTTCTTCGGCTTGCAAGCCTCCCTTTTTCCTCCAAACATAACGATGGTCATTATGGCCAAACAGTTCTATTTTTGTTTCATCAGAATAGAGGACATTTCTCCAAAAAGTACAATCTTTGTCCCCATGTTCAGTTGCAACAGTTTTGGAGCAGTGGCTTCTTCCTTGCTGAGCGGCCTTTCAGGTTTTGTCGATATAGGACTTGTTTTATTGTGGATATAGATACTTTTTTAACTGTTTCCTCCAGCATCTTCACAAGGTTCTTTGCTGTTGTTCTGGGATTGATTTGCACTTTTCGCACCAAAGTACGTTAATCTCTACGAGACAGAACGCATTTCCTTCCTGAGCGGTATGATGGCTGCGTGGTCCCATGGTGTTTACACTTGCGTACTATTGTTTGTACAGATGAACATGGTGCCTTCAGGTATTTGGAAATTGCTCCGAAGGATGAACCAGACTTGTGGAGGTCTACAAATTTGTTTCTGAGGTCTTGGCTCATTTCTTTTGATTTTCACATGATGTCAAGCAAAGAGGCACTGAGTTTGAAGGTAGGCCTTGAAATACATCCAGAGGTACACATCCAATTGACTCAAATGACGTCAACTAGCCTATCAGAAGCTTCTAAAGCCATGACATCATTTTCCAAGCTGTTTAAAGGCACAGTCAACTTAGTGTATGTAAACTTCTGACCCACTAGAATTGTGATACAGGGAATTATAAGTGAAGTAATCTGTATGCAAACAATTGTTGGAAAAATTACTTGTGTCATGCACAAAGTAGATGTCCTAACCGACTTGCCAAAACTATAGTTTGACAACAAGAAATTTGTGGAGTGGTTGAAAAACTAGTTTTAATGACTCTAACCCAAGTGTATGTAAACTTCCCACTTCAACTGTATATACTGTATTCTAGTCATGGCTTATCCTAAATAACTTATAACAAAAATAAAAATCTGGATTATGTGCGTATTGTTTGTATTGCTGGGTATTATTACTGCACTGTTGGAGCTAGAAACACAAACATTAAGCTGCACCTGCGACAACGTCTGCAAGTCTGTGTATGCGACCAATAAACGTTGATTTGATGTGCTCAGAAAGTCCCAAATATCAGTATAAACCACATACACAGCCCCAGCCATTCCATCTTCTCCTACCTGACGAGAGTCTGGTTGTGCAGGTCCCAGACGGCGATGTTCCCATCGCTGCAACAGGAGAAACAGACCTTGGCGTCTGGGGAGATGGCGAGGGCGTAGCAGGCCGGGGCGGAAGACGTCAGCTCAGCCTTGATACGAGGCGTCTGGGAGGCTAGATCCCAGATGGTTAAAGTACTGGCTTCTCCTCCTACGATGAGGGTACGACCGTCAGGGAGAAGCTTACAGGAACGGATGTAGTTATCCCTGTTCTGGTAGACAGAGGGAAACAGACAAATCGATACACAACACTGAGCAGCTCAAGGGATCAGGCCTGAGGTTCTAGCCACAGACAGACTGAAGGAACATTCATTTTATTCCTACCATCGTAGTAAACACATCTAGACTGCAGCAGAGATAAGTGGTACTGTTTGGTTGGTTATTAAGGTGTGGCACGAGCCGTGTCAAGGTCAAGGGTTCAATTCCCACTCAGGGATCATATACACCAACAAAAATTACTTAGATCAAAGTAAACAAGTGAAATAGTAGAAACAACAGCTGTAGTCCTCACCAGACAATCTAGTGGAGAGACAGGACTCTTGCTGCCCGGCTGGCTGATATCCTAGATATTACATAGTATAATATAGTATAATATTGTCCTCACCAGACAGTCTAGTGGAGAGACAGGACTCTTGTTGACTGGCTGATATCCTAGATATTCCATAGTATTATATAGTATTATATAGTATAATATTGTCCTCACCAGACAGTCAAGTGGAGAGACAGGACTCTTGTTGATTGGCTGGCTGATATCCTACATATTACATAGTATTATATAGTATTATATAGTATAATATTGTCCTCACCAGACAGTCTAGTGGAGAGACAGGACTCTTGTTGATTGGCTGGCTGATATCCTACATATTACATAGTATTATATAGTATTATATAGTATAATATTGTTCTCACCAGACAGTCTAGTTGAGAGACAGGACTCTTGCTGCCCGGCTGGCTGATGTCCCAGATCTTGACACAGCCCTTCCCTCCTGTGTAGACGTGTCTGGTTGGATTAGAGATAGTGACGGCACACACCACCTCACCGTGGCTCAGCGTGTTGATCTGACGGGCGTGCCGGGGGATCCCCGGGCCTATCAGGGCGTCCGGAGGGAACGGCACCGGCTGCATCTGGCCGTCCGCACTCACGTGGAAGGAGTAGGCTCTGGAAGATGAGACATAGGCTCTCTTTAGTACTGCTGGGTAGTGTTCATTTGGTACCAAATGGAAGAAAACGGACTGAAACGGGAAGGGACTACCTGGAGTTATCCAATAACAAACACTCATTTTAGCTTTCCTTTGCAAGAGGTTTTTGTTACGGTAACAAACATGACCCCTGATGATTGGTATTCTAAGAGATAGGTAGTGTAGGACTGAAGGGCTTCATCTAAGACAGACAGAGAGAGACAGACGGGGAGAGAGAGAGAAAGACGGGGAGAGAGACAAACAGGGAGAGAGAGAGACAGGGAGAGAGAGAGACAAACAGGGAGAGAGAGACAGGGAGAGAGAGACAGACGGGGAGAGAGAGAGACAGGGAGAGAGAGAGACAAACAGGGAGAGAGAGACAGGGAGAGAGAGACAGACGGGGAGAGAGAGACAGACGGGGAGAGAGAGACAGACGGGGAGCGAGAGACAGACGGGGAGCGAGAGAGAGACAGGGAGAGAGAGAGACAGACAGGGAGAGAGAGAGCGAGACGACAGGGAGAGAGAGAGACAGACGGGGAGAGAGAGAGAGAGAGAGAGAGCCAGACAGACAGAGAGACAGTCAGAGAGAGCCAGACAGAGACAGACAGCCTGAGAGAGAGACAGACAGAGACAGACATCCAGCCAGAGAGAGAGACAGACAGAGACAGACATCCAGCCAGAGAGAGAGACAGACAGAGACAGACATCCAGACAGAGAGACTAAAAGCAGAACCCTGAGTGTGTAAGGTACTTACGGTTTTCCTCCAGGTATGGAGGTGAGACTGGCTGGAAGACCTGGTCTCATGTGGGGATGAGGATCAAAACCCTGAAACAGAACAACACAGGGACAACATGACCTACACAACATACTATTTACATAACATACAGAGTAGCCTTGTGGAGAAGCAGGCTTCCCTACTCGTTAACTGTTTAAAAGACACCTGGGAGCCAGAAATCTTTCTGATTGAGAGGGGGTCAAATACTTATTTCCCTCATTAAAATGCAAATCAATTTAGAACATTTTTGACATGCGTTTTTTCTGGATATTTTTGTTGTTGTTATTCTGTCTCTCACTGTTCAAATAAACCTACCATTAAAATTATAGACTGATCATTTCTTTGTCAGTGGGCAAACGTACAAAATCAGCAGGGGATCAAATACTTTTTTCCCCCCTCACTGTACATGGAAAGCCTGGTGAAGTCAATGGTAGAAAGTAGATCCAAACGGGGTGGAACCCTGTTTAAATCGGTAACGCCTCGCAACACGTCAAACCAATCAAATGCCTTGCTTGGACGGAGCTCAAAAGGTACCCGGTGGATGTTGGGTATAGACCTCATCAGCTGGATGTTGGGTAATGCCTTCATCAGGTGGATGTTGGGTATAGACCTCATCAGGTGGATGTTGGGTAATGTCTTCATCAGGTGGATGTTGGGTAATGCCTCCATCAGGTGGATGTTGGGTAATGCCTTCATCAGGTGGATGTTGGGTATAGACCTCATCAGGTGGATGTTGGGTATAGACCTCATCAGGTGGATGTTGGGTATAGACCTCATCAGGTGGATGTTGGGTATAGACCTCATCAGGTGGATGTTGGGTAATGCCTTCATCAGGTGGATGTTGGGTATAGACCTCATCAGGTGGATGTTGGGTATAGACCTCATCAGGTGGATGTTGGGTAATGCCTTCATCAGGTGGATGTTGGGTAATGTCTTCATCAGGTGGATGTTGGGTAATGCCTTCATCAGGTGGATGTTGGGTAATGCCTTCATTAGGTGGATGTTGGGTAATGCCGCAATCAGGTGGATGTTGGGTAATGCCCCAATCAGGTGGATGTTGGGTAATGTCTTCATCAGGTGGATGTTGGGTAATGTCTTCATCAGGTGGATGTTGGGTAATGCCTTCATCAGGTGGATGTTGGGTAATGCCTTCATCAGGTGGATGTTGGGTAAAGCCCTCATCAGGTGGATGTTGGGTAATGCCTTCATCAGGTGGATGTTGGGTAATGCCTTCATCAGGTGGATGTTGGGTAATGCCTTCATCAGGTGGATGTTGGGTAATGCCTTCATCAGGTGGATGTTGGGTAATGTCTTCATCAGGTGGATGTTGGGTAATGCCTCCATCAGGTGGATGTTGGGTAATGCCTCCATCAGGTGGATGTTGGGTATAGACCTCATCAGCTGGATGTTGGGTAATGCCTTCATCAGGTGGATGTTGGGTAATGCCTTCATCAGGTGGATGTTGGGTAATGCCTTCATCAGGTGGATGTTGGGTAATGCCCTCATCAGGTGGATGTTGGGTAATGCTTTCATCAGGTGGATGTTGGGTACAGACAATCATCAGGTGGATGTTGGGTATAGACCTCATCAGGTGGATGTTGGGTATAGACCTCGTCAGGTGGATGTCGGGTATAGACCTCATCAGGTGGATGTCGGGTAATGCCTTCATCAGGTGGATGTTGGGTATAGACCTCATCAGGTGGATGTTGGGTATAGACCTCATCAGGTGGATGTTGGGTAATGCTTTCATCAGGTGGATGTTGGGTAATGCCTTCATCAGGTGGATGTTGGGTATAGACCTCATCAGGTGGATGTTGGGTAATGCCTTCATCAGGTGGATGTTGGGTAATGCCCTCATCAGATGCATGTTGGGTAATGCCTTCATTAGGTGGATGTTGGGTATAGACCTCATCAGGTGGATGTTGGGTAATGCCTTCATCAGGTGGATGTTGGGTAATGCCTTCATCAGGTGGATGTTGGGTAATGCCCTCATCAGATGGATGTTGGGTAATGCCTTCATTAGGTGGATGTTGGGTATAGACCTCATCAGGTGGATGTTGGGTATAGACCAACTTCTGGATAGTTTTTACTGCAGGTTTTCTTCCATTTTCAAAGTAGCATACGGAACAACTCTCCAAAATGTTTCTATCTGGTCGTAAAACTGTGACGAACATAACATAATGCTTATACGGGCATGTGGGTGGGAGGGTTCTTGAAAGGTAACATCCAATAAAAATGTACCTGCTGGAATCCAGCTGCCCATTCGAAACAGTTTTGGCTAAAACAAAATTCTCCCCCAAAAAAAAGGAGGCGCGACAACAACGTGATTTTGGACATTTTAGCAACACGAGACTATCTATAGTAAACGCCTACAAAAACTAAAAAGATACAGCATCATAATACCTATATGATTACTCACACAAAACCCACACCGAGATTAGATGCGAACACTAGGAATCCGCAGTATATCTCACCATGGGTGATCGTCCATACGCAGCGGCGGCAGCACTCATCTGAGGAGAGATGTGTAGTCCAGCGTAGACCCCAGGGCTGGTCAGACCTCCATTTATATCATGATGGTGACCCATCATAACGAAGGGAGGGTACAGGGGTGTCCTCAGGGCCGGGGCCGCTGGAGAAGAGGATGCAGTATATAATTACTGTTGTTGATGTTATGAATACACACAGTATATTTGGCAATATATAACGTCATGCCGATAAAAGCATTGAAAGTGAACTGAGACAGAAGTAGAAACAGAGAGAGATGGAACACATTACTATTAAATACGCCCAGGTCACAGCAGAATTGTATTTTATTTAACCTTTATTTAAACGAGGCAAGTAAGTTAAGAACAAATTCTTATTTACGATGACGGCCTACAAACGGCTAAACCCAGACGACGCTGGGCCAATTGTGCTCCGCTCTACGGGACTCCCAATCACGGCCGGATGTGATACAGCCTGGAATCGAACCAGGTACTACAGTGACGCCCCTTGCGCTGAGACACAGTGCCTTAGACCGCTGCGCCACTCGGGAGCCCACCATAGATATATAATTGTGCCAGCCAAAGCCCTTGGCTTCCTGATAGGCCTGATGCCAGTCTAGTGGGTGTGAGAGCAGCAGCACGAACACAAAGGCTCCATGCCCAAACAAATAGGCACTATTGTCATGACATGAACCATTTTGAATTTGAAAAAAAAAAACTGAATTGAGAAAGCGAAACAGAAGGAGCGAGAGAGGAGAGAGAGACATTACTAAAGAAATACAGCCAGATCAGTCACAGTAGAGAGGAGAGAGAGACATTACTAAAGAAATACAGCCAGATCAGTCACAGTAGAGACATTACTAAAGAAATACAGCCAGATCAGTCACAGTAGAGAGGAGAGAGAGACATTACTAAAGAAATACAGCCAGATCAGTCACAGTAGAGACATTACTAAAGAAATACAGCCAGATCAGTCACAGTAGAGAGAGACATTACTAAAGAAATACAGCCAGATCAGTCACAGTAGAGACATTACTAAAGAAATACAGCCAGATCAGTCACAGTAGAGAGAGAGACATTACTAAAGAAATACAGCCAGATCAGTCACAGTAGAGAGACATTACTAAAGAAATACAGCCAGATCAGTCACAGTAGGAGACATTACTAAAGAAATACAGCCAGATCAGTCACAGTAGAGAGGAGAGAAAGACATTACTAAAGAAATACAGCCAGATCAGTCACAGTAGAGACATTACTAAAGAAATACAGCCAGATCAGTCACAGTAGAGAGGAGAGAAAGACATTACTAAAGAAATACAGCCAGATCAGTCACAGTAGAGACATTACTAAAGAAATACAGCCAGATCAGTCACAGTAGAGAGAGAGACATTACTAAAGAAATACAGCCAGATCAGTCACAGTAGAGTGAGAGACATTACTAAAGAAATACAGCCAGATCAGTCACAGTAAGAGACATTACTAAAGAAATACAGCCAGATCAGTCACAGTAGAGAGGAGAGAGACATTACTAAAGAAATACAGCCAGATCAGTCACAGTAGAGAGGAGAGACATTACTAAAGAAATACAGCCAGATCAGTCACAGTAGAGAGGAGAGAGAGACATTACTAAAGAAATACAGCCAGATCAGTCACAGTAGAGACATTACTAAAGAAATACAGCCAGATCAGTCACAGTAGAGAGGAGAGAGAGACATTACTAAAGAAATACAGCCAGATCAGTCACAGTAGAGGAGAGAGAGACATTACTAAAGAAATACAGCCAGATCAGTCACAGTAGAGAGGAGAGAAAGACATTACTAAAGAAATACAGCCAGATCAGTCACAGTAGAGACATTACTAAAGAAATACAGCCAGATCAGTCACAGTAGAGAGGAGAGAAAGACATTACTAAAGAAATACAGCCAGATCAGTCACAGTAGAGAGGAGAGAAAGACATTACTAAAGAAATACAGCCAGATCAGTCACAGTAGAGAGGAGAGAAAGACATTACTAAAGAAATACAGCCAGATCAGTCACAGTAGAGACATTACTAAAGAAATACAGCCAGATCAGTCACAGTAGAGAGGAGAGACATTACTAAAGAAATACAGCCAGATCAGTCACAGTAGAGAGGAGAGACATTACTAAAGAAATACAGCCAGATCAGTCACAGTAGAGAGGAGAGAGAGACATTACTAAAGAAATACAGCCAGATCAGTCACAGTAGAGACATTACTAAAGAAATACAGCCAGATCAGTCACAGTAGAGAGGAGAGAGAGACATTACTAAAGAAATACAGCCAGATCGTCACAGTAGAGAGGAGAGACATTACTAAAGAAATACAGCCAGATCAGTCACAGTAGAGAGGGAGAGACATTACTAAAGAAATACAGCCAGATCAGTCACAGTAGAGACATTACTAAAGAAATACAGCCAGATCAGTCACAGTAGAGAGGAGAGAGAGACATTACTAAAGAAATACAGCCAGATCAGTCACAGTAGAGAGGAGAGAGAGACATTACTAAAGAAATACAGCCAGATCAGTCACAGTAGAGAGGAGAGAAAGACATTACTAAAGAAATACAGCCAGATCAGTCACAGTAGAGACATTACTAAAGAAATACAGCCAGATCAGTCACAGTAGAGAGGAGAGAAAGACATTACTAAAGAAATACAGCCAGATCAGTCACAGTAGAGAGGAGAGAAAGACATTACTAAAGAAATACAGCCAGATCAGTCACAGTAGAGAGGAGAGAGAGACATTACTAAAGAAATACAGCCAGATCAGTCACAGTTGAGACATTACTAAAGAAATACAGCCAGATCAGTCACAGTAGAGAGGAGAGAAAGACATTACTAAAGAAATACAGCCAGATCAGTCACAGTAGAGACATTACTAAAGAAATACAGCCAGATCAGTCACAGTAGAGACATTACTAAAGAAATACAGCCAGATCAGTCACAGTAGAGAGAGAGACATTACTAAAGAAATACAGCCAGATCAGTCACAGTAGAGAGGAGAGAGAGACATTACTAAAGAAATACAGCCAGATCAGTCACAGTAGAGACATTACTAAAGAAATACAGCCAGATCAGTCACAGTAGAGAGGAGAGAAAGACATTACTAAAGAAATACAGCCAGATCAGTCACAGTAGAGAGAGAGACATTACTAAAGAAATACAGCCAGATCAGTCACAGTAGAGACATTACTAAAGAAATACAGCCAGATCAGTCACAGTAGAGAGGAGAGAAAGACATTACTAAAGAAATACAGCCAGATCAGTCACAGTAGAGAGGAGAGAAAGACATTACTAAAGAAATACAGCCAGATCAGTCACAGTAGAGACATTACTAAAGAAATACAGCCAGATCAGTCACAGTAGAGAGGAGAGAAAGACATTACTAAAGAAATACAGCCAGATCAGTCACAGTAGAGACATTACTAAAGAAATACAGCCAGATCAGTCACAGTAGAGAGAGAGACATTACTAAAGAAATACAGCCAGATCAGTCACAGTAGAGACATTACTAAAGAAATACAGCCAGATCAGTCACAGTAGAGAGGAGAGAAAGACATTACTAAAGAAATACAGCCAGATCAGTCACAGTAGAGACATTACTAAAGAAATACAGCCAGATCAGTCACAGTAGAGAGAGAGACATTACTAAAGAAATACAGCCAGATCAGTCACAGTAGAGTGAGAGACATTACTAAAGAAATACAGCCAGATCAGTCACAGTAGAGACATTACTAAAGAAATACAGCCAGATCAGTCACAGTAGAGAGGAGAGACATTACTAAAGAAATACAGCCAGATCAGTCACAGTAGAGAGGAGAGACATTACTAAAGAAATACAGCCAGATCAGTCACAGTAGAGAGGAGAGAGAGACATTACTAAAGAAATACAGCCAGATCAGTCACAGTAGAGACATTACTAAAGAAATACAGCCAGATCAGTCACAGTAGAGAGGAGAGAGAGACATTACTAAAGAAATACAGCCAGATCAGTCACAGTAGAGAGGAGAGAGAGACATTACTAAAGAAATACAGCCAGATCAGTCACAGTAGAGAGGAGAGAAAGACATTACTAAAGAAATACAGCCAGATCAGTCACAGTAGAGACATTACTAAAGAAATACAGCCAGATCAGTCACAGTAGAGAGGAGAGAAAGACATTACTAAAGAAATACAGCCAGATCAGTCACAGTAGAGAGGAGAGAAAGACATTACTAAAGAAATACAGCCAGATCAGTCACAGTAGAGAGGAGAGAAAGACATTACTAAAGAAATACAGCCAGATCAGTCACAGTAGAGACATTACTAAAGAAATACAGCCAGATCAGTCACAGTAGAGAGGAGAGACATTACTAAAGAAATACAGCCAGATCAGTCACAGTAGAGAGGAGAGACATTACTAAAGAAATACAGCCAGATCAGTCACAGTAGAGAGGAGAGAGAGACATTACTAAAGAAATACAGCCAGATCAGTCACAGTAGAGACATTACTAAAGAAATACAGCCAGATCAGTCACAGTAGAGAGGAGAGAGAGACATTACTAAAGAAATACAGCCAGATCAGTCACAGTAGAGAGGAGAGACATTACTAAAGAAATACAGCCAGATCAGTCACAGTAGAGAGGAGAGAGAGACATTACTAAAGAAATACAGCCAGATCAGTCACAGTAGAGACATTACTAAAGAAATACAGCCAGATCAGTCACAGTAGAGAGGAGAGAGAGACATTACTAAAGAAATACAGCCAGATCAGTCACAGTAGAGAGGAGAGAGAGACATTACTAAAGAAATACAGCCAGATCAGTCACAGTAGAGAGGAGAGAAAGACATTACTAAAGAAATACAGCCAGATCAGTCACAGTAGAGACATTACTAAAGAAATACAGCCAGATCAGTCACAGTAGAGAGGAGAGAAAGACATTACTAAAGAAATACAGCCAGATCAGTCACAGTAGAGAGGAGAGAAAGACATTACTAAAGAAATACAGCCAGATCAGTCACAGTAGAGAGGAGAGAGAGACATTACTAAAGAAATACAGGCAGATCAGTCACAGTTGAGACATTACTAAAGAAATACAGCCAGATCAGTCACAGTAGAGAGGAGAGAAAGACATTACTAAAGAAATACAGCCAGATCAGTCACAGTAGAGACATTACTAAAGAAATACAGCCAGATCAGTCACAGTAGAGACATTACTAAAGAAATACAGCCAGATCAGTCACAGTAGAGAGAGAGACATTACTAAAGAAATACAGCCAGATCAGTCACAGTAGAGAGGAGAGAGAGACATTACTAAAGAAATACAGCCAGATCAGTCACAGTAGAGACATTACTAAAGAAATACAGCCAGATCAGTCACAGTAGAGAGGAGAGAAAGACATTACTAAAGAAATACAGCCAGATCAGTCACAGTAGAGAGAGAGACATTACTAAAGAAATACAGCCAGATCAGTCACAGTAGAGACATTACTAAAGAAATACAGCCAGATCAGTCACAGTAGAGAGGAGAGAAAGACATTACTAAAGAAATACAGCCAGATCAGTCACAGTAGAGAGGAGAGAGAGACATTACTAAAGAAATACAGCCAGATCAGTCACAGTAGAGACATTACTAAAGAAATACAGCCAGATCAGTCACAGTAGAGAGGAGAGAAAGACATTACTAAAGAAATACAGCCAGATCAGTCACAGTAGAGACATTACTAAAGAAATACAGCCAGATCAGTCACAGTAGAGAGGAGAGAAAGACATTACTAAAGAAATACAGCCAGATCAGTCACAGTAGAGAGGAGAGAAAGACATTACTAAAGAAATACAGCCAGATCAGTCACAGTAGAGAGGAGAGAGAGACATTACTAAAGAAATACAGGCAGATCAGTCACAGTTGAGACATTACTAAAGAAATACAGCCAGATCAGTCACAGTAGAGAGGAGAGAAAGACATTACTAAAGAAATACAGCCAGATCAGTCACAGTAGAGACATTACTAAAGAAATACAGCCAGATCAGTCACAGTAGAGACATTACTAAAGAAATACAGCCAGATCCGTCACAGTAGAGAGAGAGACATTACTAAAGAAATACAGCCAGATCAGTCACAGTAGAGAGGAGAGAGAGACATTACTAAAGAAATACAGCCAGATCAGTCACAGTAGAGACATTACTAAAGAAATACAGCCAGATCAGTCACAGTAGAGAGGAGAGAAAGACATTACTAAAGAAATACAGCCAGATCAGTCACAGTAGAGAGAGAGACATTACTAAAGAAATACAGCCAGATCAGTCACAGTAGAGACATTACTAAAGAAATACAGCCAGATCAGTCACAGTAGAGAGGAGAGAAAGACATTACTAAAGAAATACAGCCAGATCAGTCACAGTAGAGAGGAGAGAGAGACATTACTAAAGAAATACAGCCAGATCAGTCACAGTAGAGACATTACTAAAGAAATACAGCCAGATCAGTCACAGTAGAGAGGAGAGAAAGACATTACTAAAGAAATACAGCCAGATCAGTCACAGTAGAGACATTACTAAAGAAATACAGCCAGATCAGTCACAGTAGAGAGAGAGACATTACTAAAGAAATACAGCCAGATCAGTCACAGTAGAGACATTACTAAAGAAATACAGCCAGATCAGTCACAGTAGAGAGGAGAGAAAGACATTACTAAAGAAATACAGCCAGATCAGTCACAGTAGAGAGGAGAGAAAGACATTACTAAAGAAATACAGCCAGATCAGTCACAGTAGAGACATTACTAAAGAAATACAGCCAGATCAGTCACAGTAGAGAGGAGAGAAAGACATTACTAAAGAAATACAGCCAGATCAGTCACAGTAGAGACATTACTAAAGAAATACAGCCAGATCAGTCACAGTAGAGAGAGAGACATTACTAAAGAAATACAGCCAGATCAGTCACAGTAGAGTGAGAGACATTACTAAAGAAATACAGCCAGATCAGTCACAGTAGAGAGGAGAGACATTACTAAAGAAATACAGCCAGATCAGTCACAGTAGAGAGGAGAGAGAGACATTACTAAAGAAATACAGCCAGATCAGTCACAGTAGAGACATTACTAAAGAAATACAGCCAGATCAGTCACAGTAGAGAGGAGAGAGAGACATTACTAAAGAAATACAGCCAGATCAGTCACAGTAGAGAGGAGAGAGAGACATTACTAAAGAAATACAGCCAGATCAGTCACAGTAGAGAGGAGAGAAAGACATTACTAAAGAAATACAGCCAGATCAGTCACAGTAGAGACATTACTAAAGAAATACAGCCAGATCAGTCACAGTAGAGAGGAGAGAAAGACATTACTAAAGAAATACAGCCAGATCAGTCACAGTAGAGAGGAGAGAAAGACATTACTAAAGAAATACAGCCAGATCAGTCACAGTAGAGACATTACTAAAGAAATACAGCCAGATCAGTCACAGTAGAGAGGAGAGACATTACTAAAGAAATACAGCCAGATCAGTCACAGTAGAGAGGAGAGACATTACTAAAGAAATACAGCCAGATCAGTCACAGTAGAGAGGAGAGAGAGACATTACTAAAGAAATACAGCCAGATCAGTCACAGTAGAGACATTACTAAAGAAATACAGCCAGATCAGTCACAGTAGAGAGGAGAGAGAGACATTACTAAAGAAATACAGCCAGATCAGTCACAGTAGAGAGGAGAGACATTACTAAAGAAATACAGCCAGATCAGTCACAGTAGAGAGGAGAGAGAGACATTACTAAAGAAATACAGCCAGATCAGTCACAGTAGAGACATTACTAAAGAAATACAGCCAGATCAGTCACAGTAGAGAGGAGAGAGAGACATTACTAAAGAAATACAGCCAGATCAGTCACAGTAGAGAGGAGAGAAAGACATTACTAAAGAAATACAGCCAGATCAGTCACAGTAGAGACATTACTAAAGAAATACAGCCAGATCAGTCACAGTAGAGAGGAGAGAAAGACATTACTAAAGAAATACAGCCAGATCAGTCACAGTAGAGAGGAGAGAAAGACATTACTAAAGAAATACAGCCAGATCAGTCACAGTAGAGAGGAGAGAAAGACATTACTAAAGAAATACAGCCAGATCAGTCACAGTAGAGACATTACTAAAGAAATACAGCCAGATCAGTCACAGTAGAGAGAAAAAAAGAGGTAGCCACACACTCAGTCACAGATGCAGAACACAGAGACCATTCAGCTAAGCCCTTGGTTTCCAGAGAGGGCTGCCCTGCCAGTCTAATGGCAGTGAGAGTACTAACCCATCGCCTCAATTGAAAATAACATAAATATCTGGAAATAATTTCGTTTATTTTTGTGTTTTTTGTTGCATTTAAAATAAAACAATGCGTGTTTGCTCTGGGGGTTGATCACTTCAATCTTGTGGCGGGGACCAGTACCAGGACCAATACCGGGACCAGTACCAATACCAGGACCAATACCAATACCGGGACCAATACCGGGACCAGGACCAGTACCAGGACCAATACCAGGACCAGTACCGGGACCAGTACCAGGACCAATACCGGGACCAGTACCAGGACCAATACCGGGACCAGTACCAGGACCAATACCGGGACCAGTACCAGGACCAATACCGGGACCAGTACCAGGACCAGTACCGGGACCAGTACCGGGACCAATACCGGGACCAGTACCAGGACCAATACCGGGACCAGTACCAGGACCAATACCGGGACCAGTACCAGGACCAATACCGGGACCAGTACCAGGACCAATACCGGGACCAATACCGGGACCAGTACCAGGACCAATACCGGGACCAATACCGGGACCAATATACCGGGACCAATACCGGGACCAGTACCAGGACCAGTACCGGGACCAGTACCAGGACCAATACCGGGACCAGTACCGGGACCAGTATACCGGGACCAATACCGGGACCAGTATACCGGGACCAATACCGGGACCAGTACCAGGACCAATACCGGGACCAGTACCAGGACCAGGACCAGTACCAATACCGGGACCAGTACCAGGACCAGTATACCGGGACCAATACCGGGACCAGGACCAGTACCAATACCGGGACCAGTACCAGTATACCGGGACCAATACCGGGACCAATATACCGGGACCAGTACCAGGACCAGTACCAGGACCAATACCGGGACCAATACCGGGACCAGTACCGGGACCAGTATACCGGGACCAATACCGGGACCAGTACCGGGACCAGTACCGGGACCAGTACCGGGACCAGTACCGGGACCAATACCGGGACCAGTACCAGGACCAATACCAGTACCAGGACCAATACCGGGACCAATACCGGGACCAGGACCAATACCAGGACCAGTATACCGGGACCAATACCGGGACCAGTACCGGGACCAGTATACCGGGACCAATACCGGGACCAGTACCAGGACCAGTATACCGGGACCAATACCGGGACCAATATACCGGGACCAATACCGGGACCAGTACCGGGACCAATACCGGGACCAATATACCGGGACCAATACCGGGACCAGTACCAGGACCAATACCGGGACCAGTACCAGGACTGGGACCAGTACCGGGACCAATATCGGGACCAGTATACCGGGACCAATACCGGGACCAGTACCAGGACCAGTATACCGGGACCAATACCGGGACCAGTACCAGGACCAATACCGGGACCAATACCGGGACCAGTATACCGGGACCAATATCGGGACCAGTACCGGGACCAATATCGGGACCAGTACCAGGACCAGTACCGGGACCAGTACCAGGACCAGTACTGGGACCAGTACCAGGACCAGTACTGGGACCAGTACCGGGACCAATACCGGGACCAGTACTGGGACCAGTACCGGGACCAATATCGGGACCAGTATACCGGGACCAATACCGGGACCAATACTGGGACCAGTACCGGGACCAATACTGGGACCAGTACCGGGACCAATATCGGGACCAATACCGGGACCAGTACCGGGACCAATATCGGGACCAGTATACCGGGACCAATACCGGGACCAGTACCAGGACCAATACCGGGACCAATACCGGGACCAGTATACCGGGACCAATATCGGGACCAGTACCGGGACCAATATCGGGACCAGTACCAGGACCAGTACCGGGACCAGTACCAGGACCAGTACCAGGACCAGTACTGGGACCAGTACCAGGACCAGTACTGGGACCAGTACCGGGACCAATACCGGGACCAGTACTGGGACCAGTACCGGGACCAATATCGGGACCAGTATACCGGGACCAATACCGGGACCAATACTGGGACCAGTACCGGGACCAATACTGGGACCAGTACCGGGACCAATATCGGGACCAATACCGGGACCAGTACCGGGACCAATACCGGGACCAGTACCGGGACCAATACCGGGACCAGTACCAGGACCAGTACTGGGACCAGTACCGGGACCAATATCGGGACCAGTATACCGGGACCAATACCGGGACCAGTACTGGGACCAGTACCGGGACCAATATCGGGACCAGTATACCGGGACCAATACCGGGACCAATACTGGGACCAGTACCGGGACCAATATCGGGACCAGTACCGGGACCAATATCGGGACCAATACCGGGACCAGTACTGGGACCAGTACCGGGACCAATATCGGGACCAATACCGGGACCAGTACTGGGACCAGTACCGGGACCAATATCGGGACCAGTATACCGGGACCAATACCGGGACCAATACTGGGACCAGTACCGGGACCAATATCGGGACCAATACCGGGACCAGTACCGGGACCAGTACCGGGACCAGTACGAATGGAAATGTATGTACTCACTACTGTTAGTAGCTCTGGTTTAGAACATCTGCTAAATGACTAAAAACTGTCAAATGTGGTCTTGACTCTCAGAGTTGCAGAATTGGGATGAAAAGTCAATATTTTTGGCTTATAGATAGCTAGCTATATAATATGGCTGTTTGGATTCAAATCATTTATTGTTTCATCTGTCGGGAAGAATTACAACACGAGAGAAGAAGAAGGGCAGAAGAGGCTCCGGGATTGTTCTGAACCACTGCTTCTCAGCAGCCATGGATTTACCCAGGTGGGTGCTACATGTTGGACCATGGAGGAGCGGTACCTACGGAGGAGCGGTACCTACGGAGGAGCGGTACCTACGGAGGAGCGGAACCTACCTACGGAGGAGCGGTACCTACGGAGGAGCGGAACCTACCTACGGAGGAGCGGTACCTACGGAGGAGCGGAACCTACCTACGGAGGAGCGGTACCTACGGAGGAGCGGAACCTACCTACGGAGGAGCGGTACCTACGGAGGAGCGGTACCTACGGAGGAGCGGTACCTACGGAGGAGCGGTACCTACGGAGGAGCGGTACCTACCTACGGAGGAGCGGTACGTATGGAGGAACTGACTGTTGGAGAAACAGGTGAGATGTACTGATGAAGCGCTCCGGGCCTGTTCGGCAGACGTTTAGGCTTGTACACCGGGGGAAATAGCAACGGGATGGCTTTTCAATAGCATTTAAATTATTTATTTGAAGTTTTTCAATAAATTGTTATATTTGTAGCTACTTTTAAAGTAAATACCTGCACTTAACTTGTGCAATACGTTAGGAGATAAAGCAGAGCCAGTTCTTCACTTCACCTGTCACATTATCTTACACACAACAAAAATACTAAAATACAAACGCAACATGTAGAGAGTTGGTCAATTTTGAGGGAGCAGTGCAATTGGTACGCTGACTGCAGGAATGTCTCCTCGAGCTGTTGCCAGATAATTTAATGTACGTTTCTCTACCATAAGCCGCCACCAAAGTCGTTTTAGAGAATTTGGCATAGTCGCTTGTAGAACTCACCAAAATGACATTCTGTAGCTCCTTTTATTTATTTTTTTCACCTTTATTTAACCAGGTAGGCAAGTTGAGAACAAGTTCTCATTTATAATTGCGACCTGGCCAAGATAAATCAAAGCAGTTCGACAACATACAAAAACACAGAGTTACACATGGAATAAAACAACATACAATCAATGATGCAGTAGAAAAAATAAATAAACAAGTCTATATACAATGTGAGCAAATGATGTGAGATAAGGGAGGTAAAGGCAAAAAAGGCCATGGTGGCAAAGTAAATACAATATAGCAAGTAAAACACTGGAATGGTAGATTTATAATTTGAAGAAAGTTCAAAGTTAAAATATAAATAATATGGTGCAAAGGAGCAAAATAATAAATAAAATAAATACAGTAGGGGAAGAGGTAGTAGTTTGGGCTAAATTATAGATGGGCTATGTACAGGTGCAGTGATCTGTGAGCTGCTCTGACAGCTGGTGCTTAAAGCTAGTGAGGGAGATAAGTGTTTCCAGTTTCAGAGATTTTTGTAGTTCGTTCCAGTCATTGGCAGCAGAGAACTGGAAGGAGAGACGACCAAAGGAGGAGTTGGCTTTAGGGGTGACCAGAGAGATATACCTGCTGATATACCTCCTAACTATATATGTGGAACTTTATGAGCTGAACTGCTTGTCTTTGCAATAAGTTATTTTTGTTTACGCACATTATCGTATTTAGTTAGCCTCCATCGAAACTTGTGCTAATTTCATTAGCATTCGGGTAATAGACTACTTTTGACCAGAGCTCTATGGGCCTAATTAAAAGTAGTGCACTAGATGGGGGAGTGGGTTGCATTTGGGGACACAGGCAGAGATTGCCAGTGGGAGTGCAGTACTAACCCAGAGCCTCCATGCCAGGGGGTTTGCCCAGGACGGGCCGCAGCCCAGGAGTGGTGGAGGTGCCTGGGGTGGGGGCGTCGCTACGAGGGGTGGGGGTGGTCGACTTCAGGCCTGGCATTGATGACTTGTCATTCTGCACAAGAGGAGAGAGAGAGAGAGAGGGACAGAGAGGGGAAGACAGAGGGAGAGGGATAGATAAGAGAAATGGAGAGATAGAGATTAACAACTGCTCTTCAGTGGCTTTAGCCATAACTGTCTGTTTCCCTGTCCTGTCTGTTTCCAGTAGATGACTGAACATCAGCCAGAGAGATACTATGATAATACTGTAGCTAGGCTCCTGTCTTCTAGTTGCTGTAGAATCAATCTGCCTATCTGTCTCTAACAGCTCACTGGATTTAACTAACCCAACATTTTATAGTTATATATTTCTGCCCTGTAAACAGATTAATATACGAGTTCTTAGGGTCCTGGTGAAAAGTAGTGTCCTAAATAGGGGAGTTTAGTGCAAAGCAGTGAGGGAGGGATAGCAGGTTTAATCTCTATTGTAACTAATAGGGTTTTTAATAAATAGCCGTTTCTAAACTCTGGAAGGACTACGGTGGTTGTCACAACTACATTTTATCACTGAATCATCCCGTCCTATCCCTTTCCAGTTTCATAGCTCTCTCGTCTCTCTCACACACACACACACACACACACACACACACACACACACACAGTCACACAGTCACACACACATAGTCACACACACAGTCACACAGTCACACACACATAGTCACACACACAGTCACACACACAGTCACACAGTCCCACACACAGTCACACAGTCCCACACACAGTCACACAGTCCCACACACAGTCACACACACAGTCACAGTCCCACACAGTCCCACACACAGTCCCACACACAGTCACAGTCCCACACACAGTCCCACACACAGTCCCACAGTCCCACACACAGTCCCACACAGTCACACACACAGTCACAGTCCCACACAGTCCCACAGTCCCACACACAGTCCCACAGTCCCACACACAGTCCCACACACAGTCCCACACACAGTCCCACACACAGTCCCACACACAGTCCCACACACAGTCCCACACACAGTCCCACACACAGTCACACACACAGTCACAGTCACAGTCCCACACACAGTCACACACACAGTCACAGTCCCACACACAGTCAGAGGACTTTTATGTTTACATGGTGTTCCTTGTTCTTGGAGGAGGGCGTGCTGCTGGACGACGCTACAGAGGCGGGGCTGGTGGGCGTGTCCTTCTGGGGGCGGGGCTTACCGATGCTGTTCCCCTCGGGCGAGTGAGCGGGGCTAGCCCGAGGGGTAGCGGGGTCCTGGAGTAAACAAACAAATAATAAACAATCACTCTGACGACACGCCTAAGTAACTATGGTTGACAAACCACGCCCAATAACATCCAGCAACTACACCCCTTATTGTACTAAGTCACTGAGACGTGCCGGGATACAGTACAGTTGAAGTCGGAAGTTTACAAATAACTTTCGCCAAATACATTTCAACTCAGTTTTTCACAATTCCTGACATTTAATCCCAGTAAAAACTCCCTGTCTTAGGTCATTTAGGATCACCACTTTATTTTAAGAATGTGAAATGTCAGAATAATAGTAGAGAGAATGATTTATTTCAGCTTTTATTTATTTCATCACATTCCCACTGGGTCAGAAGTTTACATACACTCAATTAGTATTTGGTAGCATTGCCTTTAAATTGTTGAACTTGGGTCAAACGTTTCGGGTAGCCTTCCACGAGCTTCCCACAATAAGTTGGGTGAATTTTGGCCCATTCCTCCTGACAGAGCTGATGTAACTGAGTCAGGTTTGTAGGCCTCCTTGCTAGCACACGCCTTTTCAGTTCTGCCCACACATTTTCTATAGGGTTGAGGTCAGGGCTTTGTGATGGCCACTCCAATACCTTGACTTTGTTGTCCTTAAGCCATTTTGTCACAACTTTGGAAGTATGCTTGGGGTCATTGTCCATTTGGGAGACCCATTTGCAACCAAGCTTTAACTTCCTGACTGATGTCTTGAGATGTTGCTTCAATATATCTACATCATTTTCCTGCCTCATGATGCCATGTATTTTGTGAAGTGCACCAGTCCCTCCTGCAACAAAGCACCCCCACAACATGATGCTGCCACCCCCGTGCTTCACGGTTGGGATGGTGTTCTTTGGGTTGCAAGCCTCCCCCTTTTTCCTCCAAACATAACAATGCTCATTATAGCCAAACAGTTCTATTTTTGTTTCATCAGACCAGATGACGTTTCTCCAAAAAGTACAATCTTTGTCCCCATGTGCAGTTGCAAACCGTAGTCTGGCTTTTTTATGGAGGTTTTGGAGCAGTGGCTTCTTCCTTGCTGAGGTTATGTTGATATAGGACTCGTTTTACTGGGGATATAGATACTTTTGTGCCCGTTTCCTCCAGCATCTTCACAAGGTCCTTTGCTGTTGTTCTGGGATTGATTTGCACTTTCGCACCAAAGTACGTTCATCTCTAGGAGACAGAACGCATCTCCTTCCTGAGCGGTATGACGGCTGCGTGGTCCCATGGTGTTTATACTTGCGTACTATTGTTTGTACAGATGAACGTGGTGCCTTCAGGTATTTGGAAATTGCTCCCAAGGATGAACCAGACTTCTGGAGGTCTACAATCTTGTTGCTATTAGTATAGACTACTGAGTATTACACCTGTATTAATACACCTGTATGTTGCTATTAGTATAGACTACTGAGTATTACACCTGTATTAATACACCTGTATGTTGCTATTAGTATAGACTACTGAGTATTACACCTGTATTAATACACCTGTATGTTGCTATTAGTATAGACTACTGAGTATTACACCTGTATTAATACACCTGTATGTTGCTATTAGTATAGACTACTGAGTATTACACCTGTATTAATACACCTGTATGTTGCTATTAGTATAGACTACTGAGTATTACACCTGTATTAATACACCTGTATGTTGCTATTAGTATAGACTACTGAGAATTACACCTGTATTAATACACCTGTATGTTGCTATTAGTATAGACTACTGAGTATTACACCTGTATTAATACACCTGTATGTTGCTATTAGTATAGACTACTGAGTATTACACCTGTATTAATACACCTGTATGTTGCTATTAGTATAGACTACTGAGAATTACACCTGTATTAATACACCTGTATGTTGCTATTAGTATAGACTACTGAGTATTACACCTGTATTAATACACCTGTATGTTGCTATTAGTATAGACTGAGTATTACACCTGTATTAATACACCTGTATGTTGCTATTAGTATAGACTACTGAGTATTACACCTGTATTAATACACCTGTATGTTGCTATTAGTATAGACTACTGAGTATTACACCTGTATTAATACACCTGTATGTTGCTATTAGTATAGACTGATTATTACACCTGTATTAATACACCTGTATGTTGCTATTAGTATAGACTACTGAGTATTACACCTGTATTAATACACCTGTATGTTGCTATTAGTATAGACTGAGTATTACACCTGTATTAATACACCTGTATGTTGCTATTAGTATAGACTACTGAGTATTACACCTGTATTAATACACCTGTATGTTGCTATTAGTATAGACTACTGAGTATTACACCTGTATTAATACACCTGTATGTTGCTATTAGTATAGACTACTGAGTATTACACCTGTATTAATACACCTGTATGTTGCTATTAGTATAGACACTGAGTATTACACCTGTATTAATACACCTGTATGTTGCTATTAGTATAGACTGAGTATTACACCTGTATTAATACACCTGTATGTTGCTATTAGTATAGACTACTGAGTATTACACCTGTATTAATACACCTGTATGTTGCTATTAGTATAGACTACTGAGAATTACACCTGTATTAATACACCTGTATGTTGCTTACCTCATTGGACACATCTACGACCAGGTCATCACTCTTATCCCCATCACTGTCCTATAGAGAGGAACATTGGAGAAACAGTCAAAATGACATGAAATACCTTTCTGTAAACCAGCACATCTACTGTATTCATTCCAATCAATTGTGTCTGTCAATAGCCCTGAATCCACAATCAACCCCAGCCCCTGAGCACTACTGTAGATCTGAAGATTGGATTGGTGTAAACAATGTGGGCATAGCTCCATCTTGCCCTCTGATAGGCCAGTTGGAATTGTTGCCATATTGCATACACCTATTCAGCCGTCTCAGATCTAGTGCCTTGGGGGCTAGGAGCTAAGGGTTATGGGTCGATATATGGGACTGAGGGGGAACTTGCGTATCTGCTCATATTGTCCTTCTCGTCCAATTTGCGTTTCTTAGAGTCCAGACTGTAGTCGGAGGAGCTGTGTTTCTCACTGGCTGTCCTCAAGCTGTCGGCCGGGGAGACGTTATTCTGGAAGAAATGCAGACGTATAACATCCACGTGATAATTCAGTCTTTAAAAATATGTTAATCCTATTGCGGTTCACACTTTGACAAGTTCATCTGCTTTCTATAAAATGATTAACGAGACATGAGGTTTGTACTATAATCCCTGGGTTTAACCCAGAAAGGGAAATGACTGGTCGTTTCACGCTGCTGCCACAGGGATTAGCACCACGGATAGCCTTCGCGTTAGAGCGTTGGACTAGTAACCTAAAGGTTGCAAGATCGAATCCCCAAACTGACATGGTAAAAATGTGTCGTTCTGCCCCTGAACAAGGCAGTTAACCCACTGTTCCCTGGGCGCCGAAGATGTCGATTAAAGCAGCCCACCCCTGCACCTCTCTGATTCAGAGGGGTTGGGTTAAATGCGGAAGACACATTTCAGTTGAATGCATTCAGTTGTACACCTGACTAGGTATCCACCTTTCCCTACAGCAGAGCTGATTGTAATTTCATTACAATTAAAGAAAAGACTTGGACTACATGATACAGGTCCCTCTATATTATTATCTGGTCCCTCTATATTATTATCTGGTCCCTCTATATTATTATCTGGTCCCTCTATATTATTATCTGGTCCCTCTATATTATTATCTCGTCCCTCTATATTATTATCTGGTCCCTCTATATTATTATCTGGTCCATCTATATTATTATCTGGTCCCTCTATATTATTATCTGAATCATCTATATTATTATCTGGTCCATCTATATTATTATCTGAATCATCTATATTATTATCTGAATCATCTATATTATTATCTGAATCATCTATATTATTATCTGGTCCCTCTATATTATTATCTGGTCCCTCTATATTATTATCTGGTCCCTCTATATTATTATCTGGTCCCTCTATATTATTATCTGGTCCCTCTATATTATTATCTGGTCCATCTATATTATTATCTGGTCCCTCTATATTATTATCTGGTCCCTCTATATTATTATCTGGTCCCTCTATATTATTATCTGGTCCCTCTATATTATTATCTGGTCCCTCTATATTATTATCTGGTCCCTCTATATTATTATCTGGTCCCTCTATATTATTATCTGAATCATCTATATTATTATCTGAATCATCTATATTATTATCTGGTCCCTCTATATTATTATCTGAATCATCTATATTATTATCTGGTCCCTCTATATTATTATCTGGTCCCTCTATATTATTATCTGGTCCCTCTATATTATTATCTGGTCCCTCTATATTATTATCTGGTCCCTCTATATTATTATCTGAATCATCTATATTATTATCTGAATCATCTATATTATTATCTGGTCCCTCTATATTATTATCTGAATCATCTATATTATTATCTGGTCCCTCTATATTATTATCTGGTCCCTCTATATTATTATCTGGTCCCTCTATATTATTATCTGGTCCCTCTATATTATTATCTGGTCCCTCTATATTATTATCTGGTCCATCTATATTATTATCTGGTCCCTCTATATTATTATCTGGTCCCTCTATATTATTATCTGGTCCATCTATATTATTATCTGGTCCCTCTATATTATTATCTGGTCCATCTATATTATTATCTGAATCATCTATATTATTATCTGGTCCCTCTATATTATTATCTGGTCCCTCTATATTATTATCTGGTCCCTCTATATTATTATCTGGTCCCTCTATATTATTATCTGGTCCCTCTATATTATTATCTGGTCCCTCTATATTATTATCTGGTCCCTCTATATTATTATCTGGTCCCTCTATATTATTATCTGGTCCCTCTATATTATTATCTGGTCCCTCTATATTATTATCTGGTCCCTCTATATTATTATCTCGTCCCTCTATATTATTATCTGGTCCCTCTATATTATTATCTCGTCCCTCTATATTATTATCTCGTCCCTCTATATTATTATCTGGTCCCTCTATATTATTATCTGGTCCCTCTATATTATTATCTGGTCCCTTTATATTATTATCTGGTCCCTCTATATTATTATCTCGTCCCTCTATATTATTATCTCGTCCCTCTATATTATTATCTGGTCCCTCTATATTATTATCTGGTCCCTCTATATTATTATCTCGTCCCTCTATATTATTATCTGGTCCCTCTATATTATTATCTGGTCCCTCTATATTATTATCTGGTCCCTCTATATTATTATCTGGTCCATCTATATTATTATCTGGTCCCTCTATATTATTATCTGGTCCCTCTATATTATTATCTGGTTCCCTCTATATTATTATCTGGTCCCTCTATATTATTATCTGGTCCATCTATATTATTATCTGGTCCCTCTATATTATTATCTGAATCATCTATATTATTATCTGGTCCCTCTATATTATTATCTGAATCATCTATATTATTATCTGGTCCCTCTATATTATTATCTGGTCCCTCTATATTATTATCTGGTCCATCTATATTATTATCTGGTCCCTCTATATTATTATCTGGTCCATCTATATTATTATCTGGTCCCTCTATATTATTATCTGGTCCCTCTATATTATTATCTGGTCCCTCTATATTATTATCTGGTCCCTCTATATTATTATCTGGTCCCTCTATATTATTATCTGGTCCCTCTATATTATTATCTGGTCCCTCTATATTATTATCTGGTCCATCTATATTATTATCTGGTCCCTCTATATTATTATCTGGTCCCTCTATATTATTATCTGGTCCCTCTATATTATTATCTGGTCCCTCTATATTATTATCTGGTCCCTCTATATTATTATCTGGTCCCTCTATATTATTATCTGAATCATCTATATTATTATCTGAATCATCTATATTATTATCTGGTCCCTCTATATTATTATCTGAATCATCTATATTATTATCTGGTCCCTCTATATTATTATCTGGTCCCTCTATATTATTATCTGGTCCCTCTATATTATTATCTGGTCCCTCTATATTATTATCTGGTCCCTCTATATTATTATCTGGTCCCTCTATATTATTATCTGAATCATCTATATTATTATCTGAATCATCTATATTATTATCTGGTCCCTCTATATTATTATCTGAATCATCTATATTATTATCTGGTCCCTCTATATTATTATCTGGTCCCTCTATATTATTATCTGGTCCCTCTATATTATTATCTGGTCCCTCTATATTATTATCTGGTCCCTCTATATTATTATCTGGTCCCTCTATATTATTATCTGGTCCCTCTATATTATTATCTGGTCCCTCTATATTATTATCTGGTCCATCTATATTATTATCTGGTCCCTCTATATTATTATCTGGTCATCTATATTATTATCTGAATCATCTATATTATTATCTGGTCCCTCTATATTATTATCTGGTCCCTCTATATTATTATCTGGTCCCTCTATATTATTATCTGGTCCCTCTATATTATTATCTGGTCCCTCTATATTATTATCTGGTCCCTCTATATTATTATCTGGTCCCTCTATATTATTATCTGAATCATCTATATTATTATCTGGTCCCTCTATATTATTATCTGGTCCCTCTATATTATTATCTGGTCCCTCTATATTATTATCTGGTCCCTCTATATTATTATCTGGTCCCTCTATATTATTATCTGGTCCCTCTATATTATTATCTGGTCCCTCTATATTATTATCTGGTCCCTCTATATTATTATCTGGTCCCTCTATATTATTATCTGGTCCCTCTATATTATTATCTGGTCCCTCTATATTATTATCTCGTCCCTCTATATTATTATCTGGTCCCTCTATATTATTATCTCGTCCCTCTATATTATTATCTGGTCCCTCTATATTATTATCTGGTCCCTCTATATTATTATCTGGTCCCTCTATATTATTATCTGGTCCCTTTATATTATTATCTGGTCCCTCTATATTATTATCTCGTCCCTCTATATTATTATCTGGTCCCTCTATATTATTATCTGGTCCCTCTATATTATTATCTGGTCCCTCTATATTATTATCTCGTCCCTCTATATTATTATCTGGTCCCTCTATATTATTATCTGGTCCCTCTATATTATTATCTGGTCCCTCTATATTATTATCTGGTCCATCTATATTATTATCTGGTCCCTCTATATTATTATCTGGTCCCTCTATATTATTATTTGGTTCCCTCTATATTATTATCTGGTCCCTCTATATTATTATCTGGTCCATCTATATTATTATCTGGTCCCTCTATATTATTATCTGAATCATCTATATTATTATCTGGTCCCTCTATATTATTATCTGAATCATCTATATTATTATCTGGTCCCTCTATATTATTATCTGGTCCCTCTATATTATTATCTGGTCCATCTATATTATTATCTGGTCCCTCTATATTATTATCTGGTCCATCTATATTATTATCTGGTCCCTCTATATTATTATCTGGTCCCTCTATATTATTATCTGGTCCCTCTATATTATTATCTGGTCCCTCTATATTATTATCTGGTCCCTCTATATTATTATCTGGTCCCTCTATATTATTATCTGGTCCCTCTATATTATTATCTGGTCCCTCTATATTATTATCCGAATCATCTATATTATTATCTGGTCCCTCTATATTATTATCTGGTCCCTCTATATTATTATCTGGTCCCTCTATATTATTATCTGAATCATCTATATTATTATCTGGTCCCTCTATATTATTATCTGAATCATCTATATTATTATCTGGTCCCTCTATATTATTATCTGGTCCCTCTATATTATTATCTTAGAGAGAAAGTAGTGTACTATGTTGTCAACTCTTCCCCTGGTCCTTAGAGAGAAAGTAGTGTACTATGTTGTTAACTCTTCCCCTGGTCCTTAGAGAGAAAGTAGTGTACTATGTTGTCAACTCTTCCCCTGGTCCTTAGAGAGAAAGTAGTGTACTATGTTGTCAACTCTTCCCCTGGTCCTTAGAGAGAAAGTAGTGTACTATGTTGTTAACTCTTCCCCTGGTCCTTAGAGAGAAAGTAGTGTACTATGTTGTCAACTCTTCCCCTGGTCCTTAGAGAGAAAGTAGTGTACTATGTTGTCAACTCTTCCCCTGGTCCTTAGAGAGAAAGTAGTGTACTATGTTGTCAACTCTTCCCCTGGTCCTTAGAGAGAAAGTAGTGTACTATGTTGTTAACTCTTCCCCTGGTCCTTAGAGAGAAAGTAGTGTACTATGTTGTCAACCCTTCCCCTGGTCCTTAGAGAGAAAGTAGTGTACTATGTTGTCAACTCTTCCCCTGGTCCTTAGAGAGAAAGTAGTGTACTATGTTGTCAACTCTTCCCCTGGTCCTTAGAGAGAAAGTAGTGTACTATGTTGTTAACTCTTCCCCTGGTCCTTAGAGAGAAAGTAGTGTACTATGTTGTTAACTCTTCCCCTGGTCCTTAGAGAGAAAGTAGTGTACTATGTTGTTAACTCTTCCCCTGGTCCTTAGAGAGAAAGTAGTGTACTATGTTGTCAACCCTTCCCCTGGTCCTTAGAGAGAAAGTAGTGTACTATGTTGTCAACTCTTCCCCTGGTCCTTAGAGAGAAAGTAGTGTACTATGTTGTCAACTCTTCCCCTGGTCCTTAGAGAGAAAGTAGTGTACTATGTTGTTAACTCTTCCCCTGGTCCTTAGAGAGAAAGTAGTGTACTATGTTGTCAACTCTTCCCCTGGTCCTTAGAGAGAAAGTAGTGTACTATATTGTCAACTCTTCCCCTGGTCCTTAGAGAGAAAGTAGTGTACTATGTTGTCAACTCTTCCCCTGGTCCTTAGAGAGAAAGTAGTGTACTATGTTGTCAACTCTTCCCCTGGTCCTTAGAGAGAAAGTAGTGTACTATGTTGTCAACTCTTCCCCTGGTCCTTAGAGAGAAAGTAGTGTACTATGTTGTCAACTCTTCCCCTGGTCCTTAGAGAGAAAGTAGTGTACTATGTTGTCAACTCTTCCCCTGGTCCTTAGAGAGAAAGTAGTGTACTATGTTGTTAACTCTTCCCCTGGTCCTTAGAGAGAAAGTAGTGTACTATGTTGTCAACTCTTCCCCTGGTCCTTAGAGAGAAAGTAGTGTACTATGTTGTCAACTCTTCCCCTGGTCCTTAGAGAGAAAGTAGTGTACTATGTTGTCAACTCTTCCCCTGGTCCTTAGAGAGAAAGTAGTGTACTATGTTGTCAACTCTTCCCCTGGTCCTTAGAGAGAAAGTAGTGTACTATGTTGTTAACTCTTCCCCTGGTCCTTAGAGAGAAAGTAGTGTACTATGTTGTCAACTCTTCCCCTGGTCCTTAGAGAGAAAGTAGTGTACTATGTTGTTAACTCTTCCCCTGGTCCTTAGAGAGAAAGTAGTGTACTATGTTGTCAACTCTTCCCCTGGTCCTTAGAGAGAAAGTAGTGTACTATGTTGTCAACTCTTCCCCTGGTCCTTAGAGAGAAAGTAGTGTACTATGTTGTTAACTCTTCCCCTGGTCCTTAGAGAGAAAGTAGTGTACTATGTTGTCAACTCTTCCCCTGGTCCTTAGAGAGAAAGTAGTGTACTATGTTGTCAACTCTTCCCCTGGTCCTTAGAGAGAAAGTAGTGTACTATGTTGTCAACTCTTCCCCTGGTCCTTAGAGAGAAAGTAGTGTACTATGTTGTCAACTCTTCCCCTGGTCCTTAGAGAGAAAGTAGTGTACTATGTTGTCAACTCTTCCCCTGGTCCTTAGAGAGAAAGTAGTGTACTATGTTGTTAACTCTTCCCCTGGTCCTTAGAGAGAAAGTAGTGTACTATGTTGTCAACTCTTCCCCTGGTCCTTAGAGAGAAAGTAGTGTACTATGTTGTCAACTCTTCCCCTGGTCCTTAGAGAGAAAGTAGTGTACTATGTTGTCAACTCTTCCCCTGGTCCTTAGAGAGAAAGTAGTGTACTATGTTGTCAACTCTTCCCCTGGTCCTTAGAGAGAAAGTAGTGTAGATTTCCCCCCCATATTTATGTTTTATACAGCGCATTACGAAAAGTATTCAGACCCCTTCCCTTTTTCCACATTTTGTTACGTTACAGCCTTATTCTAAAATTGATCAAATAATTTTTTGCCCTCATCAATCCACACACACTACCCCATAATGACGTCGAAGGAATTGAGTGTAGAGCTCCGAGACAGGATTGTGTGGAGGCACAGATCTGGGGAAGGGTACCAAAACATTTATGCAGCATTGAAGGTCCCCAAGAACACAGTGGCCTCTATCATTCTTAAATGGAAGAAGTTTGGAACCATCAAGACTCTTCCTACAGCTGACCACCCAGTCAAACTGAGCAATCGAGGGAGAAGGGCCTTGGTCAGGGAGGTGACCAAGAACCCAATGGTCACTCTGACAGAGCTCCAGAGTTCCTCTGTGGAGATGGGAGAACCATCCAGAAGGGCAAATATCTCTGCAGCACTCCACCAATTAGGCCTTTATGGTAGAGTGGTCATCCCCAAGACCCGAGGCTGTAATCGCTGCCAAAAGTCTGAATACGTATGTAAATGTGATATTTCAGTTTTTTATTTAATAAATTTGCTCAAATTTATATATATATTTTTTTGCTTTGTCATTATGGGGTATTGTGTGCAGACTGACGAGATTTTTTTTTTTAAAGTAATCCATTTTAGAATAACGTAACAAAATGTGGAAAAAGTGAAGGGGTCTGAATACTTTCCGAATGCACTGTATTTCTGCTTAAAAACTGTACAACGTTCTTTCCTTCGCCTTTTTAATATTCCTTCCCAGGGCCCGAGACTTGGTTTGTCCGGCCACGCACTGCCTAAATCATAGTAAAAACCCTTTGAATGATACTTTTTATCTCACTCGAGTTGTATTATTATCATTATGAGGGGGTCCCTGATTCATTTGTTATCACAAAAAGGGATCCGCGGAACCAAAAAGTTTGAGAACCCCTTGGTCTAATCTGACCATCCTCTTTTAGTTAACTTCTTCTATACTAGACTGCCGTGCCGTCTCTGACTTTGTCCGTGTTTTAGATCTCATGAAGCTAGAAAAAAGACACATTAGAAAAAAATATATACAACAATCTGTATCTTTTGATCTCTTAGAATAAAGACAAGAAGGAATGTAAGAGTATCAGGCTGGCTGTGTTTAACAGGCAAATAAAATGGCAGTAAATCTGATCCGTTCTGTAGGACCGGACAGCGGCTTGGTTCTTCCTTTTCTACAGTGAGATGTCGTAATAGCCTTTGTGGAAGCCTGGAGAAGAAGAACCATCTAAACTAACTAACTAACTAACTAACTAACTCACTCACTCACTCACTCACTCACTCACTCACTCACTCACTCACTCACTCACTCACTCACTCACTCACTCACTCACTCACTCACTCACTCACTCACTCACTCACTCACTCACTCACTCACTCACTCACTCACTCACTCACTCACTCACTCACTCACTCACTCACTCACTCACTCACTCATCAGAGAAAGGGCCTCTGATCATGTCCCTCTGTAGTAGTTTGTCGTGTAGTGTTGTTGGGGGGACGGGGACAAGAGGTAGGGAGGGAGGGAGGGAGGGACGAGAGGGAGGGAGGGAGGAAAGCTTCTGAAAACAAGCTGCCTTTAAGTCCAGGCCCGTTCAAGGCCCGTTCTGTTGGCTAGGACAAGCTGATGTCATGGTAGTGTTTGGAACTGGACCTACACACTAGGCTTTTAATCCATCTGAGGCATCTGGTTCTGTGCTGGGATTGGAACCGAATGTAATAGAACCAGAATGACAATCTATAACAAATCGTTAATAATTCACAAAACAATAATACTATAGGGACCATCCCCCCGGCCAGCACGGCCTGCATAGCAGCACGGCCTGCATAGCAGCACGGCCTGCATATAGCAGCACGGCCTGCATATAGCAGCACGGCCTGCATAGCAGCACGGCCTGCATATAGCAGCACGGCCTGCATAGCAGCACGGCCTGCATATAGCAGCACGGCCTGCATAGCAGCACGGCCTGCATATAGCAGCACGGCCTGCATAGCAGCACGGCCTGCATATAGCAGCACGGCCTGCATAGCAGCACGGCCTGCATATAGCAGCACGGCCTGCATATAGCAGCACGGCCTGCATATAGCAGCACGGCCTGCATAGCAGCACCAGCACGGCCTGCATATAGCAGCACGGCCTGCATATAGCAGCACGGCCTGCATATAGCAGCACGGCCTGCATAGCAGCACCAGCACGGCCTGCATATCAGCACGGCCTGCATAGCAGCACCAGCACGGCCTGCATAGCAGCACGGCCTGCATATAGCAGCACGGCCTGCATATAGCAGCACGGCCTGCATATAGCAGCACGGCCTGCATAGCAGCACCAGCACGGCCTGCATATCAGCACGGCCTGCATAGCAGCACCAGCACGGCCTGCATAGCAGCACCAGCACGGCCTGCATAGCAGCACCAGCACGGCCTGCATAGCAGCACCAGCACGGCCTGCATATCAGCACCAGCACGGCCTGCATAGCAGCACCAGCACGGCCTGCATAGCAGCACCAGCACGGCCTGCATATCAGCACGGCCTGCATAGTAGCACGGCCTGCATAGCAGCACGGCCTGCATAGTAGCTGCGTAGAGTAAACAGCTCGAGTTGAACACAATTGAATAACATTCCGGGTTAAAGTTTCAGATTGGCACAATTTCCTGCGTTACAACACCTGCATCGCTATACTGAGCGTGTGGACGTTTCTAAAAGCACGTTACTTGGGTGTTTTTGGAGCTTTGGTTCATGTTTTATTCGAGCTGCAGAACACTGGATGAGGGGAAGTCTACCACTTTAAGGAATGATGTTGTAATTTTACTAAACAAAATACAGAAGCAACATGGAACAATTTCAACAATTTTACTGAGTTACAGTTCATATAAGGAAATCAGTCCAATTGAAATAAAATCATTAGGCTCTAATCTATGGATTTTATGACTGGGCAGGGGCGCAGCCGTGGGTGGACCTGAGAGGGCATAGCCCCACCCACTGGGGAGCCAGGCCCAACCAATCAGAATTAGTTTTTTTTTGCCCACAAAAGGGCTTTATTACAGACAGAAATACTCCTCAGTTTCATCAGCTGTCCAGGGTGGCTGGTCTCAGACGATCCCTCAGGTGAAGAAGCCGGATGTGGAGGTCCTGGGTTGGCGTGGTTACACGTGGTCTGCGGTTGTGAGGTCGGGTTTGCACAACCAAAATATTTCTACACAAACTGTAAGAGAAACAGCCTCAGGGAAGCTCTTCGGCGTGCTCGTCGTCCTCACCAGGGTCTTGACCTGACTGCAGTTTGGTGTCGTAACCGACTTCAGTGGGTAAATGATCACCTTCGATGGCCACTGGCACGCTGGAGAAGTGTGCTCTTCACAGATGAATCCTGGTTTCTACTGTACCGGATAGATGGCAGACGGCGCGTTCCAGCCAATACAGAACCATCGTAGGGATGGTGCCTGGTTTCTTTGGCATTCAGGCGTGGATGAATCCCGGTTTCTACTGTACCGGATAGATGGCATTGCTTAATGCAGTGTTTCCCAGGTGCACCTTGTATATGGTGTATTGTGGGTGAGCGGTTTGCTGATGTCAACGTTGTGAACAGAGTGCACCATGGTGACGGTGGGGTTATGGTATGGGCCCCATGGTGGAGGTGGGGTTATGGTATGGGCCCCATGGTGGAGGTGGGGTTATGGTATGGGCCCCATGGTGGAGGTGGGGTTATGGTATGGGCCCCATGGTGGAGGTGGGGTTATGGTATGGGGCAGGCATAAGCTACGGACAACGAACACAAATGCATTTTATCGATTGCAATTTGAATAGATAGAGATACCGTGATGAGATCCTGAGGCCCGTTGTCGTGCCGTTCATCTGCCGCCATCACCTCATGTTTCAGCATGATAACGAACGGCCCCATGTCGCGAGGATCTGTACACAGTTCCTGGAAGGTGAAAATGTCCCAGTTCTTCCATGGCCTGCATACTTACCAGACATGTCACCCATTGAGCATGTTTGGGATGCTCTGGATCGATGTGTACGACAGCGTATTCCAGTTCCCACCAATATCCAGAAACTTCCATTGAAGAGGAGTTGAGAAACATTCCTCAGGCCACAATCAACAGCCTGATCAACTATGTGAAGGAGATGTGTAGCGCTGCATGAGTCAAATGGTGGTCACATCAGATACCGACTGGTTTTCTGATCCACGCCCCCTACCTTTTTCTTTAAAGGTATCTGTGACCAACAGATGCATATCTGTATTCCCAGTCATGTGAAATTGACTTGATTTCCTTAAATGAACTGTAACTCAATAAAATCTTAGAAATTGTTTCATGTTGTGTTTATATTTTTGTTCAGTGTAGATTCAAGGAAAATAGTAAATACTACACACACACATTATCTTATAGTACATGCAGAGAAAAAAACCCCAAAGAGATTGAATTTGGCAAAACTCACCGTGCTCTCTGCTTATAGGAATTGGCCACGGCAGGAGAGATGGCAATCAGTGACGACCAGCCATGAAAAGAAAAAAACAAGTCAGTTAGCATATCAAAACAAGATTTGACTGCAGGGCAAAACTCTTTATCAGAATTGCTGTTCTAGCCAGTCACAGCCTGAGAATGTACCAGCTCATTACCCAGAGAGAATGTAGGAGAATTCAGAAAGGCTGTGCTTTCTCTTAACGAGCTGGCCTAAAGGGGGTAGGGGATGGGCATTTCAAATGATTCCACTATTCAAATAATATCACGACATTTCTTCGGATAACCCGGTTAGTCGAAATACGTGTTTTACTTCAATGGAGACTTGCTCGCATGACCAGAGAGAGTGCCGGTGTGTTGCCTTCGGGATGGGGGAGGGGGGCGAGAGAGGCGCAGGGGCCGGTGTGCTGCCCTAGGGATGCGGGAGTGGGGCGAGAGAGGGGCAGGGGCCGGTGTGCTGCCCTAGGGGTGCGGGAGGGGGGCGAGAGAGGGGCAGGGGCCGGTGTGTTGCCTTCGGGATGCGGGAGGGGGGCGAGAGAGGCGCAGGGGCCGGTGTGCTGCCCTAGGGGGTGCGGGAGGGGGCGAGAGAGGGGCAGGGGCCGGTGTGCTGCCCTAGGGGTGCGGGAGGGGGCGAGAGAGGGGCAGGGGCCGGTGTGCTGCCCTAGGGGTGCGGGAGGGGGCGAGAGGGGCAGGGGCCGGTGTGCTGCCCTAGGGATGCGGGAGTGGGGCGAGAGAGGGGCAGGGGCCGGTGTGCTGCCCTAGGGGGGCGAGAGAGGGTCAGGGGCCGGTGTGCTGCCCTAGGGGGTGCGGGAGGGGGCGAGAGAGGGGCAGGGGCCGGTGTGCTGCCCTAGGGGTGCGGGAGGGGGCGAGAGAGGGCAGGGCCCGGTGTGCTGCCCTAGGGGTGCGAGAGATGGGCAGGGGGCGGTGTGCTGCCCTAGGGGGTGCGGGAGGGGGCGAGAGAGGGGCAGGGGCCGGTGTGCTGCCCTAGGGGTGCGGGAAGGGGGCGAGAGAGGCGCAGGGGCCGGTGTGCTGCCCTAGGGGTGCGGGAGGGGGGCGAGAGAGGCGCAGGGGCCGGTGTGCTGCCCTAGGGATGCGGGAGTGGGGCGAGAGAGGGGCAGGGGCCGGTGTGCTGCCCTAGGGGTGCGGGAGGGGGCGAGAGAGGGGCAGGGGCCGGTGTGTTGCCTTCGGGATGCGGGAGGGGGCGAGAGAGGCGCAGGGGCCGGTGTGCTGCCCTAGGGGTGCGGGAGGGGCGAGAGAGGGGCAGGGGCCGGTGTGCTGCCCTAGGGGTGCGGGAGGGGGCGAGAGAGGGGCAGGGGCCGGTGTGCTGCCCTAGGGGTGCGGGAGGGGGCGAGAGGGGCAGGGGCCGGTGTGCTGCCCTAGGGGATGCGGGAGTGGGGCGAGAGAGGGGCAGGGGCCGGTGTGCTGCCCTAGGGGGGCGAGAGAGGGTCAGGGGCCGGTGTGCTGCCCTAGGGGTGCGGGAGGGGGCGAGAGAGGGGCAGGGGCCGGTGTGCTGCCCTAGGGGTGCGGGAGGGGGCGAGAGAGGGGCAGGGCCCGGTGTGCTGCCCTAGGGGTGCGAGAGATGGGCAGGGGCCGGTGTGCTGCCCTAGGGGTGCGGGAGGGGGCGAGAGAGGGGCAGGGGCCGGTGTGCTGCCCTAGGGGTGCGGGAAGGGGCGAGAGAGGCGCAGGGGCCGGTGTGCTGCCCTAGGGGTGCGGGAGGGGGCGAGAGAGGCGCAGGGGCCGGTGTGCTGCCCTAGGGATGCGGGAGTGGGGCGAGAGAGGGGCAGGGGCCGGTGTGCTGCCCTAGGGGGGCGAGAGAGGGTCAGGGGCCGGTGTGCTGCCCTAGGGGTGCGGGAAGGGGGCGAGAGAGGGGCAGGGGCCGGTGTGCTGCCCTAGGGGTGCGGGAGGGGGCGAGAGAGGCGCAGGGGCCGGTGTGCTGCCCTAGGGGTGCGGGAGGGGGGCGAGAGAGGGGCAGGGGCCGGTGTGTTGCCCTAGGGGTGCGGGAGGGGGCGAGAGGGGCAGGGGCCGGTGTGCTGCCCTAGGGGGTGCGGGAAGGGGGCGAGAGAGGCGCAGGGGCCGGTGTGCTGCCCTAGGGGTGCGGGAGGGGGCGAGAGAGGCGCAGGGGCCGGTGTGCTGCCCTAGGGATGCGGGAGTGGGGCGAGAGAGGGGCAGGGGCCGGTGTGCTGCCCTAGGGGTGCGGGAGGGGGCGAGAGAGGGGCAGGGGCCGGTGTGTTGCCTTCGGGATGCGGGGAGGGGGCGAGAGAGGCGCAGGGGCCGGTGTGCTGCCCTAGGGGTGCGGGAGGGGCGAGAGAGGGGCAGGGGCCGGTGTGCTGCCCTAGGGGTGCGGGAGGGGGGCGAGAGAGGGGCAGGGGCCGGTGTGCTGCCCTAGGGGTGCGGGAGGGGGCGAGAGGGGCAGGGGCCGGTGTGCTGCCCTAGGGATGCGGGAGTGGGGCGAGAGAGGGGCAGGGGCCGGTGTGCTGCCCTAGGGGGGCGAGAGAGGGTCAGGGGCCGGTGTGCTGCCCTAGGGGTGCGGGAGGGGGGCGAGAGAGGGGCAGGGGCCGGTGTGCTGCCCTAGGGGTGCGGGAGGGGGCGAGAGAGGGGCAGGGCCCGGTGTGCTGCCCTAGGGGTGCGAGAGATGGGCAGGGGCCGGTGTGCTGCCCTAGGGGTGCGGGAGGGGGCGAGAGAGGGGCAGGGGCCGGTGTGCTGCCCTAGGGGTGCGGGAAGGGGGCGAGAGAGGCGCAGGGGCCGGTGTGCTGCCCTAGGGGTGCGGGAGGGGGGCGAGAGAGGCGCAGGGGCCGGTGTGCTGCCCTAGGGATGCGGGAGTGGGGCGAGAGAGGGGCAGGGGCCGGTGTGCTGCCCTAGGGGGGCGAGAGAGGGTCAGGGGCCGGTGTGCTGCCCTAGGGGGTGCGGGAAGGGGGCGAGAGAGGGGCAGGGGCCGGTGTGCTGCCCTAGGGGTGCGGGAGGGGGCGAGAGAGGCGCAGGGGCCGGTGTGCTGCCCTAGGGGTGCGGGAGGGGGCGAGAGAGGGGCAGGGGCCGGTGTGTTGCCCTAGGGGGTGCGGGAGGGGGGCGAGAGGGGCAGGGGCCGGTGTGCTGCCCTAGGGATGCGGGAGTGGGGGCGAGAGAGGGGCAGGGGCCGGTGTGCTGCCCTAGGGGGGGCGAGAGGGTCAGGGGCCGGTGTGCTGCCCTAGGGGTGCGGGAGGGGGGCGAGAGAGGGGCAGGGGCCGGTGTGCTGCCCTAGGGGTGCGGGAGGGGGCGAGAGAGGGGCAGGGCCCGGTGTGCTGCCCTAGGGGTGCGGGAGGGGGCGAGAGATGGGCAGGGGCCGGTGTGCTGCCCTAGGGGTGCGGGAGGGGGCGAGAGAGGGGCAGGGGCCGGTGTGCTGCCCTAGGGGTGCGGGAGGGGGCGAGAGAGGGGCAGGGGCCGGTGTGCTGCCCTAGGGGTGCGGGAAGGGGGCGAGAGAGGCGCAGGGGCCGGTGTGCTGCCCTAGGGGTGCGGGAGGGGGGCGAGAGAGGGGCAGGGGCCGGTGTGCTGCCCTAGGGGGTGCGGGAGGGGGGCGAGAGAGGCGCAGGGGCCGGTGTGCTGCCATAGGGGTGCGGGAGGGGGCGAGAGAGGGGCAGGGGCCGGTGTGCTGCCCTAGGGGTGCGGGAGGGGCGAGAGAGGGGCAGGGGCCGGTGTGCTGCCCTAGGGGTGCGGGAGGGGGGCGAGAGAGGGGCAGGGGCCGGTGTGCTGCCCTAGGGGGTGCGGGAGGGGCGAGAGAGGGGCAGGGGCCGGTGTGCTGCCCTAGGGGTGCGGGAGGGGGCGAGAGAGGGGCAGGGGCCGGTGTGCTGCCCTAGGGGTGCGGGAGGGGGGCGAGAGAGGCGCAGGGGCCGGTGTGCTGCCATAGGGGTGCGGGAGGGGGGCGAGAGAGGGGCAGGGGCCGGTGTTCTGCCCTAGGGGTGCGGGAGGGGGGCGAGAGAGGGGCAGGGGCCGGTGTGCTGCCCTAGGGGTGCGGGAGGGGGGGCGAGAGAGGGGCAGGGGCCGGTGTGCTGCCCTAGGGGTGCGGGAGGGGGGCGAGAGAGGGGCAGGGGCCGGTGTGTGTGAGACAATCTGTGGGAGAGACAAAGTAGCCGAAACGACTCGTGCTAGATAGACAAACTTGTTGGCTATTTTGCTGAGCTTCCAGTCCTTGTCTACAACTCCATTCATATGAAACAGCCTTCCTGTTGGTTGATCATCGTAGCCTACTCCTCACTTAGGCAACTTCATTCTGTAAATAATGTAACTCCATTTTTGCATAGATTCCAAATCTTCCGACTTTACTTGCTACACACATGGAGCCTCTGGCCGCTTTGATAGACCGATGACGACAAGTGTGTAGGTTACAGGTGTGTGTAGGCTACAGGTGTGTGTAGGCTACAGGTGTGTGTAGGCTACCGGTGTGTGTAGGTTACAGGTGTGTGTAGGCTACAGGTGTGTGTAGGCTACCGGTGTGTGTAGGCTACCGGTGTGTGTAGGCTACAGGTGTGTGTAGGCTACCGGTGTGTGTAGGCTACAGGTGTGTGTAGGCTACCGGTGTGTGTAGGCTACAGGTGTGTGTAGGCTACCGGTGTGTGTAGGCTACAGGTGTGTGTAGGCTACAGGTGTGTGTAGGCTACCGGTGTGTGTAGGCTACAGGTGTGTGTAGGCTACCGGTGTGTGTAGGCTACAGGTGTGTGTAGGCTACCGGTGTGTGTAGGCTACAGGTGTGTGTAGGCTACCGGTGTGTGTAGGCTACAGGTGTGTGTAGGCTACCGGTGTGTGTAGGCTACAGGTGTGTGTAGGCTACCGGTGTGTGTAGGCTACAGGTGTGTGTAGGCTACAGGTGTGTGTAGGCTACAGGTGTGTGTAGGCTACCGGTGTGTGTAGGCTACAGGTGTGTGTAGGCTACAGGTGTGTGTAGGCTACCGGTGTGTGTAGGCTACCGGTGTGTGTAGGCTACAGGTGTGTGTAGGCTACCGGTGTGTGTAGGCTACAGGTGTGTGTAGGCTACCGGTGTGTGTAGGCTACCGGTGTGTGTAGGCTACCGGTGTGTGTAGGCTACAGGTGTGTGTAGGCTACCGGTGTGTGTAGGCTACAGGTGTGTGTAGGCTACCGGTGTGTGTAGGCTACAGGTGTGTGTAGGCTACCGGTGTGTGTAGGCTACAGGTGTGTGTAGGCTACCGGTGTGTGTAGGCTACCGGTGTGTGTAGGCTACAGGTGTGTGTAGGCTACAGGTGTGTGTAGGCTACCGGTGTGTGTAGACTACCGGTGTGTTGTATTTAATGTGTCGGGGCTCTTGAAAACTGTTGTTTTATTAAACTGCAGAATGTAATGGTCTATGTAGCGATGTCACATAGATCATTTAAAAATATATATATTTTTTTACAAAAATCAATACCATCCCAAGTAATCTAATATTAACGTCCGTTCGGATATTCCGTCCAAAACGGCGGATTCCACTTCCCAAACATGAATGATTCAATTTTGGCCACTTCCCCCCCCGCAACTTTTGATGATGTAATTTAGGCTAGTATTCTTCACACTGCTGCATGAAAACATCACTACACAATTTACACAAAACACATCCACCTTAATCACTCCTGATACAGAAGAAGTAAGGCTACTAAGCAGAGTCATTTCATCACCTCTGTGTTCCACATCATGGTGATTCTTCTCATCTTTAACAGGGAGGTTAGCCTGGCTCCCCAGAGCTCCCAGGGCCAGTAGTCCAGACCCTGGGATTATTCCGGGAGGCTGGAGTCCCGAGGGGTGTGCAGCCAGAAGGGGTGGACCACCGTGGGCTGCATGGGACAGGTGCTGAGCCTGGAGCTGTTGCTGCTGTAGATGGGGCAGAGACAGAGCAAGAAGAGGACGAGTGGGTCGGAGGGTAAGAGAAACGTAACGTCATACACTAACCACAACCCAGAGAATTACAGGATCTCTGTAACACAAACTGCGGTAGGTTTCCCCAAAGAGGATTCATTACTAAAGTAGTATATTATTTCATGCACAGATCAAGACTCAGGTCACTCGTTGAACAGCAAAAATCTTCGAGTTACGAATTTCATCCATTCAGTCATAGAAAGAACACTGTCAAACATATATATATATATATATATATTTTATATCTAATTTTTACTTTGTGGCGGCTGTCTGTCTAAGTTGTGGAGATAACATAGTAATTTACCTACGACAGGCTTTGGTAAACCCAACTACGTTTAACCAGATATACTTTAGAAACACCAGCCACTAAACACAGGCTGATCAGTTAAACCGTGACTATTTGTGCAGCACGGAAAGATATTAACACATTAACACGTCTATAGCCGTCTAGGATCAGAGTGAATGACAGAGATAACAGAGCTGTAATCCCTCACAGTGCTATATTAACACGTCTATAGCTGTCTAGGATCAGAGTGAATGACAGAGATAACAGAGCTGTAATCCCTCACAGTGCTATATTAACACGTCTATAGCTGTCTAGGATCAGAGTGAATGACAGAGATAACAGAGCTGTTATCCCTCACAGTGCTATATTAACACGTCTATAGCTGTCTAGGATCAGAGTGAATGACAGAGATAACAGAGCTGTAATCCCTCACAGTGCTATATTAACACGTCTATAGCTGTCTAGGATCAGAGTGAATGACAGAGATAACAGAGCTGTAATCCCTCACAGTGCTATATTAACACGTCTATAGCTGTCTAGGATCAGAGTGAATGACAGAGATAACAGAGCTGTAATCCCTCACAGTGCTATATTAACACGTCTATAGCTGTCTAGGATCAGAGTGAATGACAGAGATAACAGAGCTGTAATCCCTCACAGTGCTATATTAACACGTCTATAGCTGTCTAGGATCAGAGTGAATGACAGAGATAACAGAGCTGTAATCCCTCACAGTGCTATATTAACACGTCTATAGCTGTCTAGGATCAGAGTGAATGACAGAGATAACAGAGCTGTAATCCCTCACAGTGCTATATTAACACGTCTATAGCTGTCTAGGATCAGAGTGAATGACAGAGATAACAGAGCTGTATCCCTCACAGTGCTATTCTATTTCCATACCAGGCTATGGCGCCAATAAGTCAGGTTTAACCAGGCTATAGAGAGATTAGATATTAACACATTAACACGTCTATAGTTGTGTAGGATCGGAGAGCTACAGATCCATTCCCCTCAGTGCTACAGACCTGTATCCACCTCTATGTGCTATTCCAGTACCAGGCCACGGTGCCATAAGCCACAGAGACACCATGATATATGAGACTCCGCTCAGAGACACCATGAGATATGAGACTCCGCTCTGAGACACCATGAGATATGAGACTCTGCTCTGAGACACCATGAGATATGAGACTCTGCTCTGAGACACCATGAGATATGAGACTCTGCTCTGAGACACCATGAGATATGAGGCTCTGCTCTGAGACACCATGAGATATGAGGCTCTGCTCTGAGACACCATGAGATATGAGGCTCTGCTCTCAGACACCATGAGATATGAGGCTCTGCTCTGAGACACCATGAGATATGAGGCTCAGAGACACCATGAGATATGAGGCTCCACTCTGAGACACCATGAGATATGAGGCTCAGAGACACCATGAGATATGAGGCTCTGCTCTGAGACACCATGAGATATGAGGCTTAGAGACACCATGAGATATGAGACTCTGCTCTGAGACACCATGAGATATGAGGCTCAGAGACACCATGAGATATGAGGCTCTGCTCTCAGACACCATGAGATATGAGGCTCTGCTCAGAGACACCATGAGATATGAGGCTCCACTCTGAGACACCATGAGATATGAGGCTCAGAGACACCATGAGATATGAGGCTCTGCTCTGAGACACCATGAGATATGAGGCTCTGCTCTGAGACACCATGAGATATGAGGCTCTGCTCTCAGACATCATGAGATATGAGGCTCTGCTCTCAGACACCATGAGATATGAGGCTCTGCTCTGAGACACCATGAGATATGAGACTCAGAGACACCATGAGATATGAGACTCCGCTCTGAGACACCATGAGATATGAGGCTCTGCTCTGAGACACCATGAGATATGAGACTCTGCTCTGAGACACCATGAGATATGAGACTCAGAGACACCATGAGATATGAGACTCCGCTCTGAGACACCATGAGATATGAGGCTCTGCTCTGAGACACCATGAGATATGAGGCTCAGAGACACCATGAGATATGAGGCTCCGCTCTGAGACACCATGAGATATGAGACTCTGCTCTGAGACACCATGATATATAAGGCTCTTCTCAGACACCATGAGACACGAGACTCTGCTCTGAGACACCATGATGTATGAGACTCCGCTCAGAGACACCATGAGATATGAGGCTCTGCTCTGAGACACCATGAGATATGAGGCTCTGCTCTGAGACACCATGAGATATGAGGCTCTGCTCTGAGACACCATGAGATATGAGACTCTTCTCAGAGACACCATGAGATATGAGGCTCTGCTCTGAGACACCATGAGATATGAGACTCTTCTCAGAGACACCATGAGATATGAGACTCTGCTCTGAGACATTAAGATGAAATTCCAAACAATAGGAACACTCATCATACTCTGAACTGTTTGAAAGGGGAAACACCAGGCTTTAGAACACCAGCTAACTGGATCTGTAAATTCCCATCTTGGCATTGTTTCCCAAAATTGGCTGAAAAAACGGTGTGCATTAATAAGCAAAATTTGCTCTTGTCAAACCTTATATGAAAACATGATATATATTTGAAAAGCTGAGAAACAGCTCTTTCAAATGATATGACATACTATAGCACCATATCAATCAAATGGTAATCAATCAAGAAAAAACACCTGTGAAAATGTGCATCTAAATACTAAAAATCTTTGCTTTTCTTCCAAACAAATGCCATTCACAAAACTTTCTAATGACGATACAGGAAAAACCTTTGAGCACATTGTCTTCCTTATTTTGTAAGGATTGATCATCTGAAATCAGAATAGAAATACCTTTTACTGTAAATGGGTTACAGATGTTTTAGTGCCGGAATGTCAACCCTCCATTTCTACAGGATTGAGATCTGGGTTTGACTCGGCCATTCCACAACCCTCCATTTCTACAGGATTGAGATCTGGGTTTGACTCGGCCATTCCACAACCCTCCATTTCTACAGGATTGAGATCTGGGTTTGACTCGGCCATTCCACAACCCTCCATTTCTACAGGATTGAGATCTGGGTTTGACTCGGCCATTCCACAACCCTCCATTTCTACAGGATTGAGATATGAGCTTTGACTCGGCCATTCCACAACCCTCCATTTCTACAGGATTGAGATATGAGCTTTGACTCGGCCATTCCACAACCCTCCATTTGTACAGGATTGAGATCTGGGTTTGACTCGGCCATTCCATAACCCTCCATTTGTACAGGATTGAGATCTGGGTTTGACTCGGCCATTCCACAACCCTCCATTTCTACAGGATAGAGATCTGGGTTTGACTCGGCCATTCCATAACCCTCCATTTGTACAGGATTGAGATCTGGGTTTGACTCGGCCATTCCACAACCCTCCATTTCTACAGGATTGAGATATGAGCTTTGACTCGGCCATTCCACAACCCTCCATTTGTACAGGATTGAGATCTGGGTTTGACTCGGCCATTCCACAACCCTCCATTTCTACAGGATTGAGATCTGGGTTTGACTCGGCCATTCCACAACCCTCCATTTCTACAGGATTGAGATCTGGGTTTGACTCGGCCATTCCACAACCCTCCATTTCTACAGGATTGAGATATGAGCTTTGACTCGGCCATTCCACAACCCTCCATTTCTACAGGATTGAGATATGAGCTTTGACTCGGCCATTCCATAACCCTCCATTTCTACAGGATAGAGATCTGGGTTTGACTCGGCCATTCCATAACCCTCCATTTCTACAGGATAGAGATCTGGGTTTGACTCGGCCATTCCATAACCCTCCATTTCTACAGGATAGAGATCTGGGCTTTGACTCGGCCATTCCATAACCCTCCATTTCTACAGGATAGAGATCTGGGTTTGACTCGGCCATTCCACAACCCTCCATTTCTACAGGATTGAGATCTGGGTTTGACTCGGCCATTCCACAACCCTCCATTCCTACAGGATTGAGATCTGAGCTTTGACTCGGCCATTCCATAACCCTCCATTTCTACAGGATAGAGATCTGGGTTTGACTCGGCCATTCCACAACCCTCCATTCCTACAGGATTGAGATCTGAGCTTTGACTCGGCCATTCCATAACCCTCCATTTCTTATTTCTGAGCCATTTTGTTGTAGCTTTGCTTGTGTGTTTTGGATCAGCTTCTTGACAGATGGCCTCACATTCTCCTCAAGAATTCTCTGGTACAATATAGAAATCATGGTTGACTCAATGACGGCAAGTTGGCCAGGCCCTGATGCAGCAAAGCAGCCCCAAACAGTTGGTATGAGGTTGTTCTGTTAGAAGGCAGTGTTTCGTTTTTTGCTAAACATGGCGCATGGCATTGCAGCCAAACAACTCCACCTTTGACTCATCTGTCCAGAGCACATTGTTCCAATAGTTTTGGTCTTTAACCCAGGTGGTTTTGGTCTTTACCCAGGTGGTTTTGGTCTTTAACCCAGGTGGTTTTGGTCTTTAACCCAGGTGGTTTTGGTCTCTAACCCAGGTGGTTTTGGTCTTTAACCCAGGTGGTTTTGGTCTTTAACCCAGGTGGTTTTGGTCTTTACCCAGGTGGTTTTGGTCTTTACCCAGGTGGTTTTGGTCTCTAACCCAGGTGGTTTTGGTCTCTAACCCAGGTGGTTTTGGTCTTTAACCAGGTGGTTTTGGTCTTTAACCCAGGTGGTTTTGGTCTTTACCCCAGGTGGTTTTGGTCTTTAACCCAGGTGGTTTTGGTTTTTAACCAGGTGGTTTTGGTCTTTAACCCAGGTGGTTTTGGTCTTTAACCCAGGTGCTTTTGGTCTTTAACCCAGGTGGTTTTGGTCTTTACCCAGGTGTTGTCTGGCAGACGTCAGTCTTGTCTTGATATTATTTTTTAAAAGCAGAGGCTTCTTCCTTCCTGACCTCTCATGTAGGCCAAGTTTGTGCAATCTCTTTCTGACTGTTGACCCATGAACGTTGATATTGATTGTGGCAAGAGAGGCCTGTAGATCCCTTGATGTTACCTTGGGGTTCTTAGAGACTTCTATGAGCATCTTTCGGTCAGCTCTTGGGCTGAATTTGGTGGGACGACATGTCCTAAGTAGATTGCTAGTGGTCTGGTAATTTTCTCCATCTGACAGTGGAATGATGACCTTCCAATTGCTTGGAAATGGATTTGTAACCCGTCCCAGACTCATGGGCATCAATAATGTTTCTTCTGAGGAGGCCTTTAGATCTTGGCATGATGTGTAACCAGACAGCCATATATGGTTAAGACCAGACCAAGTTTATAATCTTTATGGAAGGCTGGATCTTCCCCAATGTACTCTCTAATGATTTTTTTAATCATTTTGGACCTGTTTTTGTTGCACCTGATCCTAATTTTAGCCATTTAATGTGATGGTAAAAGTAGTACTAACTTTTTCTGCGTAAGGAAAATAAATTTTTGTTTATTTTAATTGCATAACATCTTCAAAGTTTAATTGTTTTTGTGTGATTTGTTAAATTGAGTTACCGTTATCAATGAATGTGGTTGAAATTTAGCTCAAATATCCATGTTTCCAAATAAAAGTTTTTTAAAAAATGCATGAAATGAAATGTATGTATTCACTACTTACTGTAAGTCGCTCTGGACAAGAGTGTCTGCTAAATGACTAAAATGTAAATGTAATATATATTTTAATTTTCCAGGGAGTGTACTTACTTTTTCACATGAGTGTATATGCACCATTTTTTTTTCTTTTATTTGTTATTTTACCTTTAATTAACTAGGCAGGTCAGTTAAGAACAAATTCTTATTTACAATGACGGCCTACCCCGGCCAAACCCGGACGACGCTGGGCCAATTGTGCGCCGCCCTATGGGACTCCCAATCACTGCCGGATGTGATACAGCCTGGATTCGAACAAGGGACTGTAGTGATGCCTCTTGCACTGAGATGCAGTGCTTTAGACCGCTGCTCCCCTCGGGAGCCCAATAAGCACCAAAACAAATTACAAATAGCATTTAGTCTTACGTATGATAAAAACATAAACAAGTGATATAATATGAATAAAACAACTTTATTGAAATAATCCTCTTAAGGGAATACATTGTCTCATTCAAACATGAAAATGAAAAGCATTTAAAATTGCTACCATAAAATTATTCAACACTTATTTCAGGACTACTTTCATTAAAATATGAAACAAACAATATATAACAATTATTATTAGCTTTCACTTTTTTTTTACTTCAATTTCTAAATTCAACGAGTCAGAACAGAAACAATTCCAAAAACACAACATTATTTTACAGTCATTACAATTTACAGGTCCGATACATCCCAAAGGCCATTAGAGGCATGAATGAAACATAAAGGGAGGCTGGAACGCAGGATGCCTTGGATTAGAAAGGGAAAACATGCCAGAGAGTGGGGACACGCAAGACAAGGGGGGACACGCAAGACAAGGGGGGACACGCAAGACAAGGGGGGACACGCAAGAGGAAAATTACTTTTTTTTTTACTTAACTAGGCAAGTCAGTTAAGAACAAATTCTTATTTACAATGACAGCCTACCAGGGAACAGTGGGTTAACTGCCTTGTTCAGGGGCAGAATAACAGATTTTTACCCTGTCAGCTCGGGGATTTGATCTAGAAACCTTTCGGTTACTGGCCCAACGCTCTAACCACTAGGCTACCTGCCGCCTCTACACTCTAACCACTAGGCTACCTGCCGCCTCTACACTCTAACCACTAGGCTACCTGCCGCCTCTACACTCTAACCACTAGGCTACCTGCCGCCTCTACACTCTAACCACTATGTTTCCTGCCACCTCTACACTCTAACCACTAGGCTACCTGCCGCCTCTACACTCTAACCACTAGGCTAGCTGCCGCCTCTACACTCTAACCACTAGGCTACCTGCCGCCTCTACACTCTAACCACTAGACTACCTGTCACCTCTACACTCTAACCACTAGGCTACCTGTCACCTCTACACTCTAACCACTAGACTACCTGTCGCCTCTTCACTCTAACCACTAGGCTACCTGCCACCTCTACACTCTTACCACTAGACTACCTGTCACCTCTACACTCTAACCACTAGGCTACCTGTCACCTCCACACTCTAACCACTAGACTACCTGCCTCCTCTACACTCTAACCACTAGGCTACCTGCCTCCTCTACACTCTAACCACTAGGCTACCTGTCGCCTCTTCACTCTAACCACTAGACTACCTGTCACCTCTACACTCTAACCACTAGACTACCTGTCGCCTCTTCACTCTAACCACTAACCACTAGACTACCTGTCACCTCTACACTCTAACCACTAGACTACCTGTCACCTCTTCACTCTAACCACTAGACTACCTGTCACCTCTACACTCTAACCACTAGACTACCTGTCACCTCTACACTCTAACCACTAGACTACCTGTCGCCTCTTCACTCTAACCACTAACCACTAGACTACCTGTCACCTCTACACTCTAACCACTAGGCTACCTGTCACCTCCACACTCTAACCACTAGACTACCTGCTGCGCCAGTGGAGTGTCACAACCTGTAAACGAACAAACCAGGTTCTGTTCTCCTTTCTGTCTTTCCTGTAACACAGCCAAACATTTCTAGAAGGGGTCTGTAGAGTAGGCACGTGCTAATACCTTCCCGAACCGACGAGCAAAAAGGTTTCTCTCCGAATGTCTAATCCGTCAGTAAACCAGTTTGCCCATTTTCCTAGCCAGGTGCTGTTTGTTTACACTGACATTCCTGGAATCCCAAAAAAAGGTAACCGTTGACAACTGCAATGTCAACACAGTGGAGGAACAAAGGGTTTTCCCCAACACTTCTGCAAAACATTGTAGTGTATCAAACCCATCGTGGATTACAGCAGGCTGGCGGACCACTTGCCTATTCCCAACAACATCCTGTTTGATTAGCCTTGTAACTGGAGTGGAATCATTTACATTGTGAATGTTGGAAAGACCAGTAACAGTATGTTTCTATCCACTTTAATGCCAACACATTGCCTCCTATCTTACACCAACGCATATCCCCAAGCTCGGTTTGATGTCCTTAAATGCAATCGGGAAACGGTTTCCATTTTACGCTATAAGTCCCACATACATTGAACCCCTGTTCTCTCAGACTAGTTGTATAAAAATGTATAAAAGTTGTCAAACCAAACGTTGATAACCCTGGTTTGCAATATGGCACAACCAATTCATCAACAACTTTCCTCAGCTAGGTCAAATCACACGACCATTACAAACCTCTGCCACCAATGCCTACGTGGAAAAACAACACAGAGAAGTCTATCTCCCTTAGTCTTTCCTGAGTGGTCGAACGAATCTGCTTTGACATACACCGCCAAGATCTAAACCAACTGGACACTCAGGACTGAAAGGGATGGATCCCCGGTGCCTGTGTATCAACATCATCCTAGGAACAAAACGTGCTATTGGGGCAAGACAGTGGGTTTCCTCCTATATGGGGGACGTGGAGCAAGAACACAATGACTGAAGAGAAAACTGATCATTGTTAGTGTACTCAATAATATATGCAGAGGGAAAAAAACGGTCCATATACATACACACACACCAAAATATATATAAAGGCCTGATGATACATAACAATAAGACATTATTTATAGTTAAATTCAAGTTGAAGCCCCCCCCGTGGCCTCAGTTAGCAGCTCCTTAACTTCCTCTGGCTCCTTGATCTCCTTCTCTTCATCCTCGTCTTCTCCCAGTAGCTCAGCATCTTCCTCTAAGAAGGTCTCCCAGTAGCTCAGCATCTTCCTCTAAGAAGGTCTCCCAGTAGCTCAGCATCTTCCTCTAAGAAGGTCTCCCAGTAGCTCAGCATCTTCCTCTAAGAAGGTCTCCCAGTAGCTCAGCATCTTCCTCTAAGAAGGTCTCCCAGTAGCTCAGCATCTTCCTCTAAGAAGGTCTCCCAGTAGCTCAGCATCTTCCTCTAAGAAGGTCTCCCTGTAGCTCAGCATCTTCCTCTAAGAAGGTCTCCCAGTAGCTCAGCATCTTCCTCTAAGGTCTTCCAGTAGCTCAGCATCTTCCTCTAAGAAGGTCTCCCAGTAGCTCAGCATCTTCCTCTAAGGTCTTCCAGTAGCTCAGCATCTTCCTCTTAGGTCTCCCAGTAGCTCAGCATCTTCCTCTAAGAAGGTCTTCCAGTAGCTCAGCATCTTCATCATGTTCTCCTCCTCGTGGACAAGGACTGCATTATCCGCTGGTACCGGTCTTCTTTGTCCATTTCTAAAACTCAAACATAAAAACAATGAAAATGTACATTTGAAATGTAAATCAGTGACAACCCCTCCAAAGAACTGCCTAAGATTAACAAAAAAGTTATATTCAGAAAACACTTCAAAAAATTTTTTAAAAAAGGAGTCAATGAAAGTGAAGTGTATCCACAAGTTATAAACTGCAAGGTGACAAAGTAACATTTTCCTATCCAAAAGGTTTTCATCGTAGCATTTGAGGAAACATGTCATATAATTGTATGTCTGATAGTCCATCATTGAAATACTATGATAATGTAGCAAAGTCACAAACCAGCTGGACTAGGAACATTTAGTTAAAACGCTGACCAACACAAAGTCATTACTTATGAGCTATTATTGCAAAGTTTAGGCCATAACTTTACATTAATTCTTGCGATCAACAGCCAGAAGGCTTAATAGTTGACAGGAATCATACCAAAGATAAACAGACATCTAATGAAATACAGCCATGTAGTCATCAGGCTACGGGGATATGACTAGCTAGTACGGGGATATGACTAGCTAGTGAAATACAGCCATGTAGTCATCAGGCTACGGGGATATGACTAGCTAGTACCGGGATATGACTTGCTAGTAGAATACAGCCATGTAGTCATCAGGCTACGGGGATATGACTAGCTAGTACGGGGATATGACTAGCTAGTGAAATACAGCCATGTAGTCATCAGGCTACGGGGATATGACTAGCTAGTACGGGGATATGACTAGCTAGTAAAATACAGCCATGTAGTCATCAGGCTACGGGGATATGACTAGCTAGTACCGGGATATGACTTGCTAGTGAAATGCAGCCATGTAGTCATCAGGCTACGGGGATATGACTAGCTAGTACCGGGATATGACTTGCTAGTGAAATGCAGCCATGTAGTCATCAGGCTACGGGGATATGACTAGCTAGTACGGGGATATGACTAGCTAGTGAAATACAGCCATGTAGTCATCAGGCTACTGGGATATGACTAGCTAGTACGGGGATATGACTAGCTAGTGAAATACAGCCATGTAGTCATCAGGCTACGGGGATATGACTAGCTAATACGGGGATATGACTAGCTAGTACGGGGATATGACTAGCTAGTGAAATACAGCCATGTAGTCATCAGGCTACGGGGATATGACTAGCTACGGATATGACAGCACGGGGATATGACTAGCTAATACGGGGATATGACTAGCTAGTAGAATACAGCCATGTAGTCATCAGGCTACGGGGATATGACTAGCTAGTACGGGGATATGACTAGCTAGTACGGGGATATGACTAGCTAATACGGGGATATGACTAGCTAGTAGAATACAGCCATCCAAAATTCTTAAACGGTTTTGGGAGCTAATCAGGTAACACCAGTGCACCTCTGAAAGAATCCCTAAGGGCACAGAACAGCTGAATAAAAATATATATTTGTTACTAATAAAGAACCCTCTCTTTTGGCTGTCTAGATAGGGACAAAATATAAATCCCTAGCCAGTTTGTTTTTAGCTCTAATACCTAATGACGAATCCATTTTATTTTGTACAGTTATCAAAGAAAACATTAACAAGACCAGAGCTAAACCAAGTAGGCTACCTTGCTCCGTCTTGGGTGACTAACTTGACCAACATAGATGAACTAGCCATCATACGTGGCTAGCTAGCAATCTAGATAGCTAGCTAAAATTATCTGAGGAGAATTAAAAAAAAAATAATATTTTTTAACTCTGACTCACTACATAAAGCTTTTAATGTACTTTAAAAAAGATGGATGTCATTGATCAAATAATATGAACTTTTACCTCAGATAGAAATGTTAAACTCACTTTCAAGCCGATTCTACTTTTCAAGTCTACTGGGCTTGGTAGCTAACGCTAGTTGGCTAACCAGGTGTCAAAAGTTCATTTCACAGACTCATCAATCGGGGGGAAAATACTCTAAAAACTTAAATATCATGACAAACCATTAAAAACAAAATATATATACAGTTCCATACCTTGATATTGTTGTCCAAATCTGAATGACGGCACTGCCAAAAGTGTTCATAACCTGTCAGAATGACAGGGGTAGAGACGCCTTCCTGTGGCAGCAGTGTAATTTTCCTTTTGAGAGAAAACCGAATAACCCACCTCTTAACCCATAAACCAATCCTATATCATCATGCAGACATTGTAACCTATCAAACGAGGGGATTTATGAAGAAGAAAATGGTGATTGTAGCACAGAGATATCGATGTGACAAACATGGTGAAAGAGGTTTCCCGACTTTTGAATGGACGGGCAGGAAAGAGTTAAATGCACATGTTTATAGACGTGGATAGAATACATATCTTTGCTTTACTTACTAAAGTGTTTTCATTCCCCTTCAATAAAAAACAGATGAATCTTAATTCCCACCATTGTCACTAAACCCAGAATAATCTCTGGATGAATTCACATGACACATGGTGTTAACGTTTACAATATCACACAGACAGCCAAAGTGACGCTCAAAAAACAACAGTGAATAACCCGCACAGACATGCTATATTTACTACTCTCTTCACATCCAGTCTGGTGGATCCACAGGGCACACAACGAGTCATCGCTATGCTACGTGGGTGCTTGTAATGGGATGTGGGTTAAAAAGCACTTAGCAGTACAGGAGTAAGCAGGTTAAAACCAGGTTAAATAACCCTTCAGGATCCACCAATAGACATCCTTTATTACTGCCATCTACAAGCACTCAATACTTAACCTGTTTGGGGCTAGGGGGCAGTATTTGCACGGCCGGATAAAAAACGTACCCGATTTAAACTGGTTACTACTCTTGCCCAGAAACGAGAATATGCATATAATTAGTCAATTTGAATAGAAAACACTCTAAAGTTTCTAAAACTGTTTGAATGGTGTCTGTGAGTATAACAGAACTCATACGGCAGGCCAAAACCTGAGAAGATTCCATACAGGAAGTTCCCTGTCTGACAATTTGTTGTCCTTCAGTTGCATCTCTATCGAAAATACAGCATCTCTGCTGTAACGTGACATTTTCTAAGGCTTCCATTGGCTCTCAGAAGGCGCCAGAAAGTGTAATGGGGTGTCTGCTGTCTCTGGGCGAAGAACAGCAGGAGAATTTGTGAGTGGTCAGCCTGGGAACAGTGACACTGGAGATGCGCGTTCATGAGACTACTCAATTTTTTTCTTTCAGCCTTTGAATGAATACAACGTCGCCCGGTTGGAATATTATCGCCATTTTACGAGAAAAATAGCATAAAGTTTGATTTTAAACAGCGTTTGACATGGTTCGAAGTACGGTAATGGAATTTTTTTAATTATTTTGTCATGAAATGCGCTCGCGCGTCACCCTTCGGATAGTGACCTGAACGCACGAACAAAACGGAGGTATTTGGATATAACTATGGATTATTTGGAACCAAAACAACATTTGTTGTTGAAGTAGAAGTCCTGGGAGTGCATTCTGACGAAGAACAGCAAAGGTAATCCAATTTTTCTAATAGTAATTCTGAGTTTGGTGAGGGCCAAACTTGGTGGTGTCAAAATAGCTAGCCGTGATGGCCGGGCTATGTACTCAGAACATTGCAAAATGTGCTTTCGCCGAAAAGCTATTTTAAAATCTGACACCGCGATTGCATAAAGGAGTTCTGTATCTATAATTCTTTAAATAATTGTTATGTATTTTGTGAACGTTAATCATGAGCAATTTAGTAAATTCACCGGAAGTTTGCGGTGGGTATGCTAGTTCTGAACATCACATGCTAATGTAAAAAGCTGGTTTTTGATATAAATATGAACTTGATTGAACAAAACATGCATGTATTGTATAACAATGTCCTAGGAGTGTCATCTGATGAAGCTCATCAAAAGTTAGTGCTGCATTTAGCTGTGGTTTTGGTTTTTGTGACATATATGCTTGCTTTGAAAATGGCTGTGTGATTATTTTTGGCAGGGTACTCTCCTGACATAATCTAATGTTTTGCTTTCGCTGTAAAGCCTTTTTGAAATCGGACAACGTGGTTAGATTAACGAGAGTCGTCCCACGCAAGCGTCCCACCTAGCCCAGGGAGGTTAAAGACTTTAATGGCAGTATGTGTTGTCTCTCTCCCCATCTCTTTTACAAGCCTCAATAGAAATACAGATCATTTGTGGTATTATTTTGATTATTATTCTTTTTTTTTTTTACTTGTTTATAGGGAGAAGAACTTTAGACCTACTAGGAACCTTATACTGTTGTCTTGGAGAATAATAACAAAAGCATTAAGCATTCTGTAGATAAACAAACCTGATACATAGTCTACAGCATTAACTCTTGTCCAAGTAAATACTATAATATGTATTTTCATAGCTTCATCATAAGTCATGGAGGCTGGGGTACTCAGAGGGTAGGTTAGCCTAAGTACAGCTCACCAAACATGACTGACACTAACGAGCTGCCATCATCCTGAGGAAGGCAAAGGCTACTCTCAGGTCAAAACAGACACCGGTTTGTTACTCAATTAAAAATGCGAACGACCACAGACGGGTTTGGTTGTTTAGCAACAATACAGACGCCTGCGTAACTAAGGGGCAAAGTTGGCTTAGATTGTTGACATGTAAAACTATATTTTGTCTCCAAATGTTGATAGAAAACATTTGCACAATGAGCAATTGTCTTGATAAGTTTTGCCATATTGGCGTTGACATGAAATCAGTCAAAACACCTACAAAAAATACATGGTATTAAGATTTCTTAAATGCATCCCATAACCAGCCTTCACCCTCCACTCAGGACAGCTCACTTCCTCTCCACCAATAACAGATCAGATATTAGTCCTAGAGCTCAGTTCCTCTCCACCAATAAGAGATCAGATATTAGTACTACAGCTCACTTCCTCTCCACCAATAAGAGATCAGATGTCAGTCCTAGAGCTCGCTTCCTCTCCACCAATAAGAGATCAGATATTAGTACTACAGCTCAGTTCCTCTCCACCAATAAGAGATCAGATATTAGTACTACAGCTCAGTTCCTCTCCACCAATAAGAGATCAGATATTAGTACTACAGCTCAGTTCCTCTCCACCAATAAGAGATCAGATATTAGTTCTATAGATGGCTTGTTTCTCTCCACCAATAACAGATCAGATATTAGTACTACAGCTCAGTTCCTCTCCACCAATAAGAGATCAGATATTAGTTCTATAGATGGCTTGTTTCTCTCCACCAATAACAGATCAGATATTAGTACTACAGCTCAGTTCCTCTCCACCAATAAGAGATCAGATATTAGTTCTATAGACGTCTGGTTTCTCTCCTTCATGGTACTTGGTTGGCACTCTCCCGCACCACCCACGCGCTCCCGCACCACCCACGCGCTCCCTCACCACCCACGCGCTCTCTCACCACCCACGCGCTCTCTCACCACACCTTGCTTGCTGTACAATATGCATGAAGCTGCTGGCGTCGACTACACAGCCGTTGTGACATGAATTATTAATGCTATTATTATTAATAATTATTAATACAAGGGGTACAGGTAGTAGTCACAAACAGCACTACACTTCCCCCACTTACAACCAACCAACCCCGAACGACACAGAGATCAACTGAACGCTGAATACAGGGGGTACCGGTACAGAGTCAATGTGGAGGCTATATACAGGGGGGTACCTCCTATATACAGGAGGTATACCGGTACCTCCTATATACAGGAGGTACCGGTACAGAGTCAATGTGGAGGCTATATACAGGGGGTACCGGTACAGAGTCAATGTGGAGGCTATATACAGGGGGTACCGGTACAGAGTCAATGTGGAGGCTATATACAGGGGGTACCGGTACAGAGTCAATGTGGAGGCTATATACAGGGGGGTACCAGTACAGAGTCAATGTGGAGGCTATATACAGGGGGTACCGGTACAGAGTCACTGTGGCGGCTATATACAGGGGGGGTACCGGTACAGAGTCAATGTGGAGGCTATATACAGGGGGTACCGGTACAGAGTCAATGTGGAGGCTATATACAGGGGGTACCAGTACAAAGTCAATGTGGAGGCTATATACAGGGGGTACCGGTACAGAGTCAATGTGGACGCTATATACAGGGGGTACCGGTACAGAGTCAATGTGGAGGCTATATACAGGGGGTACCGGTACAGAGTCAATGTGGAGGCTATATACAGGGGGGTACCGGTACAGAGTCAATAGTGCGGGGGGGGTCAACGTAAATAGTCTTGGAGGCCATTTGATAAATCGTTCAGCAGTCTTATGACTTGGGGGTAGAAGCTGTTAAGAAGCCCTTTGGACCTACACAACAGAGACTCACTGATGTACAGACCAGCTCCCCACCAGCTCCCCACAGACTCACCAGCTCCCCACCAGCTCCCTACAGACTCACCAGCTCCCCACAGACTCACCAGCTCCCCACAGACTCACCAGCAGCTCCCCAGCTCCCCACCAGCTCCCCACAGACTCACCAGCTCCCCACCAGCTCCCTACAGACTCACCAGCTCCCCACAGACTCACCAGCTCCCCACAGACTCACCAGCAGCTCCCCAGCTCCCCACCAGCTCCCCACAGACTCACCAGCTCCCCACAGACTCACCAGCTCCCCACCAGCTCCCCACAGACTCACCAGCTCCCCACAGACTCACCAGCTCCCCACAGACTCACCAGCTCCCCACAGACTCACCAGCTCCACACAGACTCACCAGCTCCCCACAGACTCACCAGCTCCCCACAGACTCACCAGCTCCGTGGCTTTTTCCAAATACTCCGGTACACAGTACATACGGTAAACTGTGTTGTAAGCTGGCTGGCTGAGTGTGTTCGCTGTGTCAGGCCTCCTGCGGCTCCAGCACTAGGCGAGAGGCAGAACTGACAGTCTTCTGTTGTTTCTCACACCCTGCCTGTAATTCCCACCAGCATCAGTACTAACTAATATCCTATCCAGGTCAGCTGTGAGCCAATGAGGGATGAGCTGAGGATCCTTATTAAAACCATAGCCAATTAAACCAGGAAAGCAGAGAGGGGGGGGGGCTGACTATAGAGGGGGAGGGCTGACTATAGAGGGGGGAGGGCTGACTATAGAGGGGGGAGGGCTGACTATAGAGGGGGGAGGGCTGACTATAGAGGGGAGGGCTGACTATAGAGGGGGAGGGCTGACTATAGAGAGGGGGCTGACGATAGAGGGGGGGCTGACTATAGAGAGGGGGCTGACTATAGAGGGGGGGCTGACTATAGAGGGGGGGCTGACTATAGAGGGGGGGCTGACTATAGAGGGGGGGGCTGACTATAGAGAGGGGGCTGACTATAGAGGGGGGGCTGACTATAGAGGGGGAGGGGCTGACTATAGAGGGGGGGCTGACTATAGAGGGGGGCTGACTATAGAGGGGAGGGCTGACTATAGAGGGAGGGCTGACTATAGAGGGAGGGGCTGACTATAGAGGGGGGGGCTGACTATAGAGGGGGAGGGGCTGACTATAGAGGGGGGGCTGACTTAGAGGGGGGGCTGACTATAGAGGGGGGAGGGGCTGACTATAGAGGGGGGCTGACTATAGAGGGGGAGGGGCTGACTATAGAGGGGGGAGGGGCTGACTATAGAGGGGAGGGCTGACTATAGAGGGGGGGGCTGACTATAGAGGGGGAGGGGCTGACTATAGAGGGGGGGCTGACTATAGAGGGGAGGGGCTGACTATAGAGGGGGGAGGGGCTGACTATAGAGGGGGAGGGCTGACTATAGAGGGGGGAGGGCTGACTATAGAGGGGGAGGGGCTGACTATAGAGGGGGGCTGACTATAGAGGGGGGGGCTGACTATAGAGGGGGGCTGACTATAGTGGGGGAGGGCTGACTATAGAGGGGGGAGGGCTGACTATAGAGGGGGGAGGGCTGACTATAGAGGGGGGGCTGACTATAGAGGGGGGCTGACTATAGAGGGGGGGGCTGACTATAGAGGGGGGGGCTGACTATAGAGGGGGGGGCTGACTATAGAGGGGGGCTGACTATAGAGGGGAGGGCTGACTATAGAGGGGAGGGCTGACTATAGAGGGGGGGGGGCTGACTATAGAGGGGGGCTGACTATAGAGGGGGGCTGACTATAGAGGGGAGGGCTGACTATAGAGGGGGAGGGCTGACTATAGAGGGGGGGCTGACTATAGAGGGGGGGCTGACTATAGAGGGGGGCTGACTATAGAGGGGGGGCTGACTATAGAGGGGGGGGGCTGACTATAGAGGGGGGGGCTGACTATAGAGGGGGAGGGGCTGACTATAGAGGGGGGAGGGGCTGACTATAGAGGGAGGGCTGACTATAGAGGGGGGGCTGACTATAGAGGGGGAGGGGCTGACTATAGAGGGGGGGCTGACTATAGAGGGGAGGGCTGACTATAGAGGGGGAGGGGCTGACTATAGAGGGGGAGGGCTGACTATAGAGGGGGAGGGCTGACTATAGAGGGGGAGGGGCTGACTATAGAGGGGGCTGACTATAGAGGGGGGCTGACTATAGAGGGGGGGCTGACTATAGGGGGGGAGGGGCTGACTATAGAGGGGGGAGGGCTGACTATAGAGGGGGGAGGGGCTGACTATAGAGGGGGGGCTGACTATAGAGGGGGGGCTGACTATAGAGGGGGGGCTGACTATAGAGGGGGGAGGGCTGACTATAGAGGGGGGGCTGACTATAGAGGGGGGGCTGACTATAGAGGGGGGGCTGACTATAGAGGGGAGGGCTGACTATAGAGGGGAGGGCTGACTATAGAGGGGGGAGGGGCTGACTATAGAGGGGGGGCTGACTATAGAGGGGGGGCTGACTATAGAGGGGGGGGCTGACTATAGAGGGGAGGGCTGACTATAGAGGGGGGGCTGACTATAGAGGGGGGCTGACTATAGAGGGGGGGCTGACTATAGAGGGGGAGGGCTGACTATAGAGGGGGGAGGGGCTGACTATAGAGGGGGGGCTGACTATAGAGGGGGGGGCTGACTATAGAGGGGAGGGGCTGACTATAGAGGGGGAGGGCTGACTATAGAGGGGGGAGGGGCTGACTATAGAGGGGGGCTGACTATAGAGGGGGGGCTGACTATAGAGGGGAGGGGCTGACTATAGAGGGGGAGGGGCTGACTATAGAGGGGGAGGGCTGACTATAGAGGGGGAGGGCTGACTATAGAGGGGGGGGCTGACTATAGAGGGGGGGGCTGACTATAGAGGGGGGGCTGACTATAGAGGGGGGGCTGACTATAGAGGGGAGGGGCTGACTATAGAGGGGAGGGGCTGACTATAGAGGGGGGGCTGACTATAGAGGGGAGGGGCTGACTATAGAGGGGGCTGACTATAGAGGGGGAGGGCTGACTATAGAGGGGGGGGCTGACTATAGAGGGGGGAGGGCTGACTATAGAGGGGGAGGGGCTGACTATAGAGGGGGGCTGACTATAGAGGGGGGGGCTGACTATAGAGGGGGGCTGACTATAGAGGGGGGGCTGACTATAGAGGGGGCTGACTATAGAGGGGAGGGCTGACTATAGAGGGGGAGGGGCTGACTATAGAGGGGGAGGGCTGACTATAGAGGGGGAGGGCTGACTATAGAGGGGGAGGGGCTGACTATAGAGGGGAGGGCTGACTATAGAGGGGGCTGACTATAGAGGGGGGGCTGACTATAGAGGGGGGCTGACTATAGAGGGGGGGCTGACTATAGAGGGGAGGGCTGACTATAGAGGGGGGAGGGCTGACTATAGAGGGGGAGGGGCTGACTATAGAGGGGAGGGGCTGACTATAGAGGGGAGGGGCTGACTATAGAGGGGAGGGGCTGACTATAGAGGGGGGGCTGACTATAGAGGGGGGGCTGACTATAGAGGGGGGGCTGACTATAGAGGGGAGGGGCTGACTATAGAGGGGGAGGGCTGACTATAGAGGGGGGGGCTGACTATAGAGGGGGGGCTGACTATAGAGGGGGGACTGACTATAGAGGGGGGGCTGACTATAGAGGGGGAGGGCTGACTATAGAGGGGGGGAGGGGCTGACTATAGAGGGGGGGGCTGACTATAGAGGGGGGAGGGCTGACTATAGAGGGGGGGCTGACTATAGAGAGGGGGCTGACTATAGAGGGGGGGGCTGACTATAGAGGGGGGGCTGACTATAGAGAGGGGGGCTGACTATAGAGGGGGGGCTGACTATAGAGGGGGGGGGGCTGACTATAGAGGGGGGGCTGACTATAGAGGGGGGGGCTGAATATAGAGGGGGGGCTGACTATAGAGGGGGGGGCTGAATATAGAGGGGGGCTGACTATAGAGGGGGGGCTGACTATAGAGGGGGGGCTGAATATAGAGGGGGGGGCTGACTATAGAGAGGGGGGCTGACTATAGAGGGGGGGCTGAATATAGAGGGGGGAGGGCTGACTATAGAGGGAGGACTGACTATAGAGGGGGGGGCTGAATATAGAGGGGGGGCTGACTATAGAGGGGGGAGGGCTGACTATAGAGGGGGGGCTGAATATAGAGGGGGGAGGGCTGACTATAGAGGGAGGACTGACTATAGAGGGGGGACTGACTATAGAGGGGGGCTGACTATAGAGGGGGGGCTGACTATAGAGGGAGGGCTGACTATAGAGGGGGGGCTGACTATAGAGGGGGGGGCTGACTATAGAGGGGGGCTGACTATAGAGGGGGGGCTGACTATAGAGGGGGGGCTGACTATAGAGGGAGGGCTGACTATAGAGGGGGGGCTGACTATAGAGGGGGGCTGACTATAGAGGGGGGGCTGACTAGAGGGGGGGGCTGACTATAGAGGGGGCTGACTATAGAGGGGGGGCTGACTATAGAGGGGGGGCTGACTATAGAGGGGGGGCTGACTATAGAGGGGGGGCTGACTATAGAGGGAGGGCTGACTATAGAGGGGGGGCTGACTATAGAGGGGGAGGGCTGACTATAGAGGGGGGAGGGCTGACTATAGAGGGGGGCGCTGACTATAGAGGGGGGGCTGACTATAGAGGGGAGGGGCTGACTATAGAGGGGAGGGGCTGACTATAGAGGGGGGGCTGACTATAGAGGGGGGGCTGACTATAGAGGGGGGCTGACTATAGAGGGGGGGCTGACTATAGAGGGGGCTGACTATAGAGGGGGCGCTGACTATAGAGGGGGGGCTGACTATAGAGAGGGGGCTGACTATAGAGGGGGGGCTGACTATAGAGGGGGGCTGACTATAGAGGGGGGCTGACTATAGAGGGGGAGGGGCTGACTATAGAGGGGGAGGGCAGACTATAGAGGGGGGCTGACTATAGAGGGGGGGCTGACGATAGAGGGGGGCTGACGATAGAGGGGGGCTGACTATAGAGGGGGGCTGACTATAGAGAGAGGGGCTGACTATAGAGGGGGGCTGACGATAGAGGGGGGGCTGACTATAGAGGGGGGCTGACGATAGAGGGGAGGGGCTGACTATAGAGGGGGGGCTGACTATAGAGGGGGGGCTGACTATAGAGGGGGGGGCTGACTATAGAGGGGGGGCTGACTATAGAGGGGGGGCTGACTATAGAGGGGGGGCTGACGAGGGGGGGGCTGACGATAGAGGGGGGGCTGACTATAGAGGGGGGCTGACTATAGAGGGGGGGCTGACTATAGAGGGGAGGGGCTGACTATAGAGGGGGGGCTGACTATAGAGGGGGGGCTGACTATAGAGGGGGGGCTGACTATAGAGGGGGGGCTGACTATAGAGGGGGGGCTGACTATAGAGGGGGGGCTGACTATAGAGGGGGAGGGCTGACTATAGAGGGGGGCTGACTATAGAGGGGGGGGCTGACTATAGAGGGGAGGGGCTGACTATAGAGGGGGGGGCTGACTATAGAGGGGGGCTGACTATAGAGGGGGGGGGCTGACTATAGAGGGGGGGCTGACTATAGAGGGGGGGGGGCTGACTATAGAGGGGGGGCTGACTATAGAGGGGGGGGCTGACTATAGAGGGGGGGCTGACTATAGAGGGGGGGCTGACTATAGAGGGGGGGGCTGACTATAGAGGGGGGGGCTGACTATAGAGGGGGGCTGACTATAGAGGGGGGGCTGACTATAGAGGGGAGGGCTGACTATAGAGGGGAGGGCTGACTATAGAGGGGGGGCTGACTATAGAGGGGGGGCTGACTATAGAGGGGGGGCTGACTATAGAGGGGGGCTGACTATAGAGGGGGGGCTGACTATAGAGGGGGGGGCTGACTATAGAGGGGGGGGCTGACTATAGAGGGGGGCTGACTATAGAGGGGAGGGCTGACTATAGAGGGGGGCTGACTATAGAGGGGGGGCTGACTATAGAGGGGGGGCTGACTATAGAGGGGGGCTGACTATAGAGGGGGGGCTGACTATAGAGGGGGGGCTGACTATAGAGGGGGGCTGACTATAGAGGGGGGGCTGACTATAGAGGGGGGGCTGACTATAGAGGGGGGCTGACTATAGAGGGGGGGCTGACTATAGAGGGGGGCTGACTATAGAGGGGGGGCTGACTATAGAGGGGGGGCTGACTATAGAGGGGGCTGACTATAGAGGGGGGGCTGACTATAGAGGGGGGGCTGACTATAGAGGGGGGGCTGACTATAGAGGGGGGGCTGACTATAGAGGGGGGGCTGACTATAGAGGGGGGGGCTGACTATAGAGGGGGGGCTGACTATAGAGGGGGGGGCTGACTATAGAGGGGGGCTGACTATAGAGGGGGGGGGCTGACTATAGAGGGGGGGCTGACTATAGAGGGGGGGCTGACTATAGAGGGGGGGCTGACTATAGAGGGGGGGGCTGACTATAGAGGGGGGCTGACTATAGAGGGGGGGCTGACTATAGAGGGGGGCTGACTATAGAGGGGGGGCTGACTATAGAGGGGGGGCTGACTATAGAGGGGGGGCTGACTATAGAGGGGGGGCTGACTAGAGGGGGGGCTGACTATAGAGGGGGGGCTGACTATAGAGGGGGGGCTGACTATAGAGGGGGGGCTGACTATAGAGGGGGGCTGACTATAGAGGGGGGGCTGACTATAGAGGGGGGGGCTGACTATAGAGGGGGGGGCTGACTATAGAGGGGGGGCTGACTATAGAGGGGGGCTGACTATAGAGGGGGGCTGACTATAGAGGGGGGCTGACTATAGAGGGGGGGCTGACTATAGAGGGAGGGCTGACTATAGAGGGGGGGCTGACTATAGAGGGGGGCTGACTATAGAGGGGGCTGACTATAGAGGGGGGGCTGACTATAGAGGGGGGGCTGACTATAGAGGGGGGGCTGACTATAGAGGGGGGGCTGACTATAGAGGGGGAGGGCTGACTATAGAGGGGGGGGCTGACTATAGAGGGGAGGGCTGACTATAGAGGGGAGGGGCTGACTATAGAGGGGGGCTGACTATAGAGGGGAGGGGCTGACTATAGAGGGGGGGGCTGACTATAGAGGGGGGGGCTGACTATAGAGGGGGAGGGGCTGACTATAGAGGGGGGGGCTGACTATAGAGGGGGAGGGGCTGACTATAGAGGGGGAGGGGCTGACTATAGAGGGGGAGGGGCTGACTATAGAGGGGGGGCTGACTATAGAGGGGAGGGGCTGACTATAGAGGGGGGAGGGCTGACTATAGAGGGGGGGCTGACTATAGAGGGGAGGGCTGACTATAGAGGGGAGGGCTGACTATAGAGGGGGGGGGCTGACTATAGAGGGGAGGGGCTGACTATAGAGGGGGGGCTGACTATAGAGGGGAGGGGCTGACTATAGAGGGGGGGGGCTGACTATAGAGAGGGGGGCTGACTATAGAGGGGGGCTGACTATAGAGAGGGGGGCTGACTATAGAGGGGGGCTGACTATAGAGAGGGGGGCTGACTATAGAGCGGGGGCTGACTATAGAGGGGGCTGACTATAGAGAAGGGGGCTGACTATAGAGGGGGGGCTGACTATAGAGGGGGGCTGACTATAGAGGGGGAGGGCTGACTATAGAGGGGGGGCTGACTATAGAGGGGGAGGGCTGACTATAGAGGGGAGGGGCTGACTATAGAGAGGGGGGGCTGACTATAGAGGGGGAGGGCTGACTATAGAGGGGGGCTGACTATAGAGGGGGGGGGCTGACTATAGAGAGGGGGGCTGACTATAGAGGGGGGCTGACTATAGAGGGGGGGGCTGACTATAGAGGGGGAGGGCTGACTATAGAGGGGGGCTGACTATAGAGGGGGGAGGGCTGACTATAGAGGGGGGGGGGGCTGACTATAGAGGGGGGAGGGCTGACTAGCCGCTAGCCGTACGACTCGCCACTCATTTATAAAATCACAGAAGGATTACCTCAGAGGCTAGCTACACGCCTCACATCTACACCCACACACAAAACGGTACCGCCACACACACAAAACGGTACCGCCACACACAAAAATGTCTTGAGGATAGCACAGTTTATAAAACACACAACCGACAGCAGAGAGGCAGCTAACAGCTACTCCAACAGACAGCCCTGTCTTGAGCATCCATCCCCTGCACTGCAGCACATACCGCAGGTTAAACTACAGTACTGATACCTCCTCACCACAATAACAACATCTCCTTACCAAATCACACTAAAATAATCCATGACCTCAGGTTAAACTACAGTACTGATACCTCCTCACCACAATAACAACATCTCCTTACCAAATCACACTAAAATAATCCATGACCTCAGGTTAAACTACAGTACTGATACCTCCTCACCACAATAACAACATCTCCTTACCAAATCACACTAAAATAATCCATGACCGCAGGTTAAACTACAGTACTGATACCTCCTCACCACAATAACAACATCGCCTTACCAAATCACACTAAAATAATCCATGACCTCAGGTTAAACTACAGTACTGATACCTCCTCACCACAATAACAACATCGCCTTACCAAATCACACTAAAATAATCCATGACCTCAGGTTAAACTACAGTACTGATACCTCCTCACCACAATAACAACATCGCCTTACCAAATCACACTAAAATAATCCATGACCTCAGGTTAAACTACAGTACTGATACCTCCTCACCACAATAACAACATCGCCTTACCAAATCACACTAAAATAATCCATGACCTCAGGTTAAACTACAGTACTGATACCTCCTCACCACAATAACAACATCTCCTTACCAAATCACACTAAAATAATCCATGACCTCAGGTTAAACTACAGTACTGATACCTCCTCACCACAATAACAACATCTCCTTACCAAATCACACTAAAATAATCCATGACCTCAGGTTAAACTGCAGTAGGTAGAGACTGAACTAACATGAATAAATGTGTAATGAACATTACTCTGTAATAATGTGTAATGAACATTACTCTGTAATAATGTGTAATTCATATTACTCTGTAATAATGTGTAATGAACATTACTCTGTAATAATGTGTAATGAACATTACTCTGTAATAATGTGTAATGAACATTACTCTGTAATAAATGTTTGTAATTCATATTACTCTGTAATAATGTGTAATGAACATTACTCTGTAATAATGTGTAATTCATATTACTCTGTAATAATGTGTAATGAACATTACTCTGTAATAATGTGTAATGAACATTACTCTGTAATAATGTGTAATTCATATTACTCTGTAATAATGTGTAATGAACATTACTCTGTAATAATGTGTAATGAACATTACTCTGTAATAATGTGTAATGAACATTACTCTGTAATAATGTGTAATGAACATTACTCTGTAATAATGTGTAATGAACATTACTCTGTAATAATGTGTAATGAACATTACTCTGTAATAATGTGTAATGAACATTACTCTGTAATAATGTGTAATGAACATTACTCTGTAATAATGTGTAATGAACATTACTCTGTAATAATGTGTAATGAACATTACTCTGTAATAATGTGTAATGAACATTACTCTGTAATAATGTGTAATGAACATTACTCTGTAATAATGTGTAATGAACATTACTCTGTAATAATGTGTAATGAACATTACTCTGTAATAATGTGTAATGAACATTACTCTGTAATAATGTGTAATGAACATTACTCTGTAATAATGTGTAATGCACATTACTCTGTAATAATGTGTAATGAACATTACTCTGTAATAATGTGTAATGAACATTACTCTGTAATAATGTGTAATGAACATTACTCTGTAATAATGTGTAATGAACATTACTCTGTAATAATGTGTAATGAACATTACTCTGTAATAATGTGTAATGAACATTACTCTGTAATAATGTGTAATGAACATTACTCTGTAATAATGTGTAATGAACATTACTCTGTAATAATGTGTAATGAACATTACTCTGTAATAATGTGTAATGAACATTACTCTGTAATAATGTGTAATGAACATTACTCTGTAATAATGTGTAATGAACATTACTCTGTAATAATGTGTAATGAACATTACTCTGTAATAATGTGTAATGAACATTACTCTGTAATAATGTGTAATGAACATTACTCTGTAATAATGTGTAATGAACATTACTCTGTAATAATGTGTAATGAACATTACTCTGTAATAATGTGTAATGAACATTACTCTGTAATAATGTGTAATGAACATTACTCTGTAATAATGTGTAATGAACATTACTCTGTAATAATGTGTAATGAACATTACTCTGTAATAATGTGTAATGCACATTACTCTGTAATAATGTGTAATGAACATTACTCTGTAATAATGTGTAATGAACATTACTCTGTAATAATGTGTAATGAACATTACTCTGTAATAATGTGTAATGAACATTACTCTGTAATAATGTGTAATGAACATTACTCTGTAATAATGTGTAATGAACATTACTCTGTAATAATGTGTAATGAACATTACTCTGTAATAATGTGTAATTCATATTACTCTGTAATAATGTGTAATGAACATTACTCTGTAATAATGTGTAATGAACATTACTCTGTAATAATGTGTAATGAACATTACTCTGTAATAATGTGTAATGAACATTACTCTGTAATAATGTGTAATGCATATTACTCTGTAATAATGTGTAATGAACATTACTCTGTAATAATGTGTAATGAACATTACTCTGTAATAATGTGTAATGAACATTACTCTGTAATAATGTGTAATGAACATTACTCTGTAATAATGTGTAATGAACATTACTCTGTAATAATGTGTAATGAACATTACTCTGTAATAATGTGTAATGAACATTACTCTGTAATAATGTGTAATGAACATTACTCTGTAATAATGTGTAATGAACATTACTCTGTAATAATGTGTAATGAACATTACTCTGTAATAATGTGTAATTCATATTACTCTGTAATAATGTGTAATGAACATTACTCTGTAATAATGTGTAATGAACATTACTCTGTAATAATGTGTAATGAACATTACTCTGTAATAATGTGTAATGAACATTACTCTGTAATAATGTGTAATGAACATTACTCTGTAATAATGTGTAATGAACATTACTCTGTAATAATGTGTAATGAACATTACTCTGTAATAATGTGTAATTCATATTACTCTGTAATAATGTGTAATGAACATTACTCTGTAATAATGTGTAATTCATATTACTCTGTAATAATGTGTAATGAACATTACTCTGTAATAATGTGTAATTCATATTGCTCTGTATTAAATGTGTAATTCACTGTCCTGTGTCTGCTCGTCAGTGTAACTGTTGCCAGGCAAGGCCAGCAGCTAGACGCAGGTAGTTTTAGACTAGAGACATTAGAATGGGTAGTTAGTACAGTGTTCACGTTAATGCAGGTTTGTCCCTGGCCTAGCTGATGTTTAATTTTAAAAAAAAGGTTTACACACGGTGAGGGGCAGATTGGGAAGCCCACGTACCCCGATGATGGCATTGAGCTCGGTCATGGTAACCTGTTTAGCTCTGTCTACTGCCTGGGCTACCTGCTGTTGGTGCTGTAAGGGGAGAAACACAGAGAGGCAACGGTTAGGACACTCCATTTATATACACAGCTGTAGGGTTGTAAAAAAATCACTGCTTTTTCACTGAAAATGTCATGCTTACTCCCATCCCATTACAGACATTTTCCCAACTGGGATTTCTGGATAAACCTGGGAAAGTTGACAGAATTTTGTAACCCTACAGTTGTAAACAACAACGACAACAGTGTTGACCAATCATGGCTCTCATCTTCCCCACACACAATAACACACTTTACGTTCACAATAACACACTTTACATTCACAATAACACACTTTACATTCACAATAACACACTTTACATTCACAATAACACACTTTACATTCACAATAACACACTTTACATTCACAATAACACACTTTACATTCACAATAACACACTTTACATTCACAATAACACACTTTTACATTCACAATAACACACTTTACATTCACAATAACACACTTTACATTCACAATAACACACTTTACATTCACAATAACACACTTTTACATTCACAATAACACACTTTTACATTCACACTTTTACATTCACAATAACACACTTTTACATTCACAATAACACACTTTTACATTCACAATAACACACTTTTACATTCACAATAACACACTTTACATTCACAATAACACACTTTACATTCACAATAACACACTTTACATTCACAATAACACACTTTACATTCACAATAACACACTTTACATTCACAATAACACACTTTACATTCACAATAACATTGTACATTTACATTTCAGTAATTTCGCAGACGCTCTTATCCAGAGCGACTTACAGTAGTGAATGCATCCATTTCATACATTTTTTTTTTTTTTTCTGTGCTGGCCCCCCGTGGGAATCGAACCCACAACCCTGGTGTTGCAAACACCATGCTCTACCAACTGAGCTACAGGGAAGGCTGTAACACACTTTTACATTCACAATAACACACTTTTACAATCACAATAACATACTTTACATTCACATTCTAGATGACAAAGATGGATTGTGTTTGAACAATTTGAAAACAGACAATTGTATTCACACAAGTGGATAAACTTGAATTAGGGACAAGTGCCATACGCAATTATTCAAAAGCATCTAACCTTGTTGAAAAAGTATGACAGTTACAGCTTGACTACACATGCACCATGACTCGCTGTAAGTGGTCACCTCTAACTTCCAACACTCCACACAGGGTGACATTACAACACAAAAGGCCATTTTAAAAACACTCACCTCTTGTGACAGGAAAGGCATAATTTGAGCTAGAATCGCGTTGAGCCGCTTGGCTATCTCTGTCTGAAAAACAAACAAAAAAAAGAGGACGAAATTCCAATTTAGAAAGCTGTAAAGTACATAGATAGTAGAATGACTTCACTCAACCCTGTCGGTACGCTACTGTTTACAGTGATTATGGCCAATTACTGCTGCGGGCGGTAGTGCTTGACTCAACATCCTCTCTAAACCGCATGATATTGACATGAGAGATATTTAAAACGTTACACACAAAAATAAGGGGAGCGAGAGAGAGAGAGGGGTGGGAGAGAGAGAGGTGTGGGAGAGAGAGAGGGGGGAGAGAGGGGTGGGAGAGAGAGGGGGAGAGAGAGAGAGGAGAGAGCGAGAGAGAGGAGAGAGCGAGAGAGGGGGAGAGCGAGAGAGGGGGAGAGCGAGAGAGGGGGGAGAGGGAGCGAGAGAGAGAGGGGGAGAGAGAAGGAGAGGGGAGAGAGAGAGAGGGGAGAGAGAGGAGAGAGGGGGAGAGAGAGGGGTGGGAGAGAGAGGGGAGAGAGAGAGGGGAGAGCGAGAGAGGGGGAGAGCGAGAGAGGGGGGAGAGCGAGAGAGGGGGGAGAGCGAGAGAGGGGGAGAGCGAGAGAGGGGGAAAGCGAGAGAGGGGGAAAGGGAGAGAGGGGGCGAGAGGGAGAGAGGGGGCGAGAGAGAGAGAGGGGGGAGAGAGGGTGGGTGGAGAGAGAGAGGAGAGAGAGGGGGGTGGATGGATGGAGGAGCAGTGAGAACAGCTGGACTGACTGACTAAATGATGAATGAGTGCTCTCCTCTCCTCTCCACTGTAGACAAGAGGGGAAAACGAGGAGGCAGGTGGTTCGTCTCTCAGTCTAAGTGGTTGAACTCCTTCCTCTTATCCTGACTGTTTCATCTACCATGTCAACTGTCTGTTAACTGACTAACCACACTATTTACATTTATAGTTTGACCAAATGACACAGAACATCATTACACATCAGGGTTTATCAGAGAGCAAACTGGGTCTGGAGACAGGCCATAAAGGTCTGGCTGGCATCAATTCTTTCTACAGGTCAAGCCATTCTACAGGTCTGGCATCAAACCTTTCTACAGGTCAAGCCATTCTACAGGTCTGGCTGGCATCAACCTTTCTACAGGTCAAGCCATTCTACAGGTCTGGCATCACACCTTTATACAGGTCAAGCCATTCTACAGGTCTGGCTGGCATCAACCTTTCTACAGGTCAAGCCATTCTACAGGTCTGGCATCAACCTTTCTACAGGTCAAGCCATTCTACAGGTCTGGCTGGCATCAACCTTTCTACAGGTCAAGCCATTCTACAGGTCTGGCATCAACCTTTCTACAGGTCAAGCCATTCTACAGGTCTGGCTGGCATCAACCTTTCTACAGGTCAAGCCATTCTACAGGTCTGGCATCAACCTTTCTACAGGTCAAGCCATTCTACAGGTCTGGCTGGCATCAACCTTTCTACAGGTCAAGCCATTCTATAGGTCTGGCATCAACCTTTCTACAGGTCAAGCCATTCTACAGGTCTGGCTGGCATCAACCTTTCTACAGGTCAAGCCATTCTACAGGTCTGGCTGGCATCAAGCCTTTCTACAGGTCAAGCCATTCTACAGGTCTGGCTGGCATCAACCTTTCTACAGGTCAAGCCATTCTACAGGTCTGGCATCAACCTTTCTACAGGTCAAGCCATTCTACAGGTCTGGCATCAACCTTTATACAGGTCAAGCCATTCTACAGGTCTGGCTGGCATCAACCCTTTCTACAGGTCAAGCCATTCTACAGGTCTGGCATCAACCTTTATACAGGTCAAGCCATTCTACAGGTCTGGCATCAACCCTTTATACAGGTCAAGCCATTCTACAGGTCTGGCATCAACCCTTTCTACAGGTCAAGCCATTCTACAGGTCTGGCATCAACCCTTTATACAGGTCAAGCCATTCTACAGGTCTGGCATCAACCCTTTCTGGTGGTCAACCCTTTTCGGCAGTCAACCCTTTCCGGCAGTCAACCCTTTCTGTAATCAATAGCGAGATACTGTGTAATATGTATTAAATAATGAGTAGTCATTTGGGATGCAAGGCGATTAGCAGATGTACTGATTCTGCACAGTCTAGTATCTCAAACATGCACACTGTTTTAGTGTGGCCTCAGGCCTGTTTATCTGGGACTAAGGCCCATTGCCTAAAGCCTTTATGGCCTCTCCCCACCAGCCTCAGGCCTGTCTATCAGGGACTAAGGCCCATTGCCTAAAGCCTTTATGGCCTCTCCCCACCAGCCTCAGGCCTGTCTATCAGGGACTAAGGCCCATAGCTTAAGGCCTTTATGGCCTCTCCCCACCAGCCTCAGGCCTGTCTATCAGGGACTAAGGCCCATAGCTTAAGGCCTTTATGGCCTCTCCCCACCAGCCTCAGGCCTGTCTATCAGGGACTAAATCATTGTAACGATCCAGTCATCCATTTAGAGCCCTCTGGCCCTGCTCTGCTCTGAGTGGATCAATACAGGTACATTCACATGGCTAACTATTTGGACTGGGATTGGGTCTCTGGCTGCACATTAACAAAAGGCTTAGAGGCAGACGGTGTGTAACTTACACCTCAATTATATTGGATAGGCCTACATTAGCCTGCTGGTTACAGCAGACATTCAACAACTGAAGAAAAATACATTATGAAATAATGACGTTACATTTTTTTTATGGAAAATCGAAAACGCCAGAAATGGTGAACATTCAATTTGACTGTATTCCATTGTCTCTGTCAAGTCTACACTGGGAAGACATCAATAGAACAGGAAATGACTATGAAATAATACAATATTACTTATTTAATATTCATATTTTTATTTGATGACTTTATAAAATGTTCATTCCTTTAAAGTTATCTCATCTCCGTTCAGCAGTCAGCCAGCCACACAACGTTATCTCTGTTCTCCCCATACCGTACTGTCTTTAGTAGAGGTCGACCGATTAATCGGAATGGCCGATTAATTAGGGCCGATTTCAAGTTTTCATAACAATCAATAAATCGGTATTTTTGGCCACCGATTTGCCGATTATTATTATTTTATTTTTTTTACACATTTATTTAACTAGGCAAGTCAGATTAAGAACACATTCTTATTTACAATGACGGCCTAGAAACGGGGGTTAACTGCCTTGTTCAGGGGGGATTCGTTTCTGCAACCTTCGGTTACCAGTCCAACGCTCTAACCACCTGCCTTACATTGCACTCCACAAGGATTAACAGGCTGACTACCTGTAACGCGAGGGCAGCAAGAAGCAAAAGGTAAGTTGCTAGCTAGCATTAGACTTATAAAAAAACTATCAATCTTAACATAATCACTAGTTAACTACACATGGTTGATGATATTACTAGTTTATCTAACGTGTCCTGCGTTGCATATGATCGATGCGGTGCCTGTTAATTTATCATTGAATCACAGCCTACTTCGACAAACGGGTGTTGATTTAATAAGCGCATTTGCGAAAAAAGTAGTGTCGTTGCACCAATGTACCTAACCATAAACATCAATGCCTAACAGGAATATTTAGACTTAGTCACCCGTTAGATAAAATACGGAACGGTTCCGTATTTCACTGAAAGAAAAAAACGTTTGTTTTCGAGATGATAGTTTCCAGATTCGACCATATTAATGACCCAAGGCTCGTATTTCTGTGTGTTTATTATATTATAATTAAGTCTATGATTTGATAGAGCAGTCTGACTGAGCGGTGGTAGGCAGCAGCATGCTCGTAAGCATTCATTCAAACAGCACTTTGCTGTACTTCAAGCATTGCGCTGTTGTTATCTTCAACCTGGGTGGGTATAATTTGTGGAACGTTCCAACAGGAATCTATTCGAAAAAATTTATAAATAACAAGATTTCCAAAAAACAACGCATACAAAGTTGTATAGTGGCAGAATAAGATACCGGGTAGGGAGTGGTCTATTTCATTGCGTTTTTCACTCATCACGTTTATTCCGAAAAATGTCTGTCCTCACATGTCTGTTTGCCTATGGACAAACATTAAGAATAAGCTACGTGGTGAGTTGATGCCTATTCGGCAACTAGTTAGCTAGGTTTGTATGCGTTGCTACTTTGTATGCGTTGTTGGTTGGCAACCTTTTACTTTGTTTTTTGGAACAGATTCCTGTTGGAACGTTCCACAAATTATACCCACCCCTTCAAGCCTATCAACTCCCAAGATTAGGCTGGTGTAACTGATGTGAAATGGCTAGCTAGTTAGCCGGGTGCACGCTAATAGCGTTTCAAACGTCACTCGCTCTGAGACTTCGGAGTGGTTGTTTTCCTTCCTCTGCATGGGTAACGCTGCTTCGAGGGTGGCTGTTGTCGATGTGTTCCTGGTTTGAGCCCAGGTAGGAGCGAGGAGAGGGGCGGAAGCTATACTGTTACACTGGCAATACTAAAGTGCCTATAAGACCATCCAATAGTCAAAGGTATTCGAAATACAAATCGTATAGAGAGAAATAGTCCTATAATTCCTATAATAATATACTAACTACAACCTAAAACTTCCTACCTGGGAATATTGAAGACTCATGTTAAAAGGAACCACTAGCTTTCATATGTTCTCATGTTCTGAGCAAGGCACTTAAACATTAGCTTTCTTACATGGCACATATTGCACTTTTACTTTCTTCTCCAACACTTTGTTTTGCATTATTTAAACCAAATTGAACATGTTTCATTATTTATTTCAGGCTAAATTGATTTTATTAAGTTAAAATAAGTGTTCATTCAGTATTGTTGTAAGTGGCAGCATAAAAAAAAAAGCTGAAAATAAATTGGCCGATTAATCGGTACCGGCTTTTTTGGTCCTCCAATAATCGGCATCGGTGTTGAAAAATCATAATCGGTCGACCTCTAGTCTTTAGGCATCCTATTTATCTAGCTAGCCAGCCACACAACGTTATCTCTGTTCTCCCCATACCGTACTGTCTTTAGGCATCCTATTTATCTAGCTAGCCAGCCACACAACGTTATCTCTGTTCTCATCCATACCGTACTGTCTTTAGGCATCCTATTTAGCTAGGCTGGCCTGCCTAAGTATGCTACAGAGCTGTCTGACTAAATCATTTTACCAGTTCTTCAACATAGATAAGGTATATACATTCAGGAAGTGTATCTGTACCTCTCGTTGTTGTGTTGTGTACATTCCACTCTCACGAGGTCTGAGTGTATCTGATCTAATGTAGCAGGTGTAAAAGTGTATCCTTGTGAGTCGCTGACCCAAAAGCAGGAAGTTAACCTGTTAGGGCTAGGGGGCAGTATTGACACGGCTGGATAAAAAACGTACCCGATTTAATCTGGTTACTACTCCTGCCCAGTAACTAGAATATGCATATAATTATTGGCTTTGGATAGAAAACAGTCCAAAGTTTCTAAAACTGTTTGAATGGTGTCTGTGAGTATAACAGAACTCAAATGGCAGGTCAAAACCTGAGAAGATTCTGTACAGGAAGTACCCTGTCTGACCATTTCTTGGCCTTCTTTGCCATCTCTATCCATTACAAAGGATCTCTGCTGTTACGTGACACTTCCTACGGCTGCCATGGGCTCTCAGAAGGCGGCAAAAAGCTGAATCGTGGCTTTGCAGGCTCTGGCTGAAAAAAAGTAGCGCGTTTGGGTAGTGGCTGGTTACAGTAGTGTGAGACTCAGGCGCGTGCCCGCGTCGACCGAATGCTTTGTTTTCTTTCCTCTGTTTACCTAAACGGAGATTCCCGGTCGGAATATTACCGCTTTTTTACGAGAAAAATGGCATAAAAATGTATTTTAAACAGCGGTTGACATGCTTCGAAGTACGGTAATGGAATATTTCGATTTTTTTTTGTCACGAATTGCGCCATGCTCGTGGCCCTTATTTACACTTCGGATAGTGTCTGGAACGCACGAACAAAACGCCGCTATTTGGATATAACGATGGATTCTTTTGGACCAAACCAACATTTGTTATTGAAGTAGCAGTCCTGGGAGTGCATTCTGACGAAGACAACAAAGGTAATCAAACTTTTGTAATAGTAAATCTGACTTTGGTCAGGGGTAAACTTGGTGGGTGTCTAAATGGCTAGCCGTGATGGCTGGGCTATCTACTGAGAATATTGCAAAATGTGCTTTCACCGAAAAGCTATTTTAAAATCGGACACCTCGATTGCACAAAGGAGTTCTGTATCTATAATTCTTAAAATAATTGTTATGTTTTTTGTGAACGTTTATCGTGAGTAAATTCCCCGGAAGTTTGCGGGGGGTATGCTAGTTCTGAACGTCACATGCTAATGTAAAAAGCTGGTTTTTGATATAAATATGAACTTGATTGAACAAAACATGCATGTATTGTATAACAATGTCCTAGGATTGTCATCTGATGAAGATCATCAAAGGTTAGTGCTGCATTTAGCTGTCTTCTGGGTTTTTGTGACATTATATGCTAGCTTGAAAAATGGGTGACTGATTATTTCTGGCTGGGTACTCTGCTGACATAATCTAATGTTTTGCTTTCGTTGTAAAGCCTTTTTGAAATCGGACAGTGTGGTTAGATTAACCTGTTGGGGCTAGGGGGCAGTATTTTCACGGCTGGATAAAAAAACGTACCCGATTTAATCTGGTTACTAATCCTACTCAGTAACTAGAATATGCATATACTTATTATATATGGATAGAAAACACCCTAAAGTTTCTAAAACTGTTTGAATGGTGTCTGTGAGTATAACAGAACTCATTTGGCAGGCAAAACCCTGAGACAGATTCTGACAGGAAGTGGATATCTGATGTGTTGTATTACCTTTAAACCTATGCCATTGAAAAACACAGGGGCTGAGGAATATTTTGGCACTTCCTATTGCTTCCACTAGATGTCACCAGCCTTTACAAAGTGTTTTGAGTCTTTTACTGTGAGATCTGACCGAACAAGAGCCATGGAACGGTGATGGCCGATTAGACTCTGGGCGCGAGTTCATGTTGGGTACCCTCGTTCCAATACGTTATAAAAGAGAATGCATTCGTCCACCTTGAATATTATTCATGTTCTGGTTAAAAAAGGCCCTAATGATTTATGCTATACAACGTTTGACATGTTTGAACGAACGTAAATATATTTTTTTCCCCTCGTTCATGAAGTGAAGTCCGGCGGGCTTAGATCATGTGCTAACAAGACGGAGATTTTTGGACATAAATGATGAGCTTTTTTGAACAAAACTACATTCGTTATGGACCTGTGATACCTGGAAGTGACATCTGATGAAGAGAATCAAAGGTAATGGATTATTTACATAGTATTTTCGATTTTAGATCTCCCCAACATGGCGGCTAGTCTGTATCGCAACGCGTATTTTTCTGGGCGCAGTGCTCAGATTATTGCAAAGTGTGATTTCCCAGTAAGGTTATTTTTAAATCTGGCAAGTTGATTGCGTTCAAGAGATGTAAATCTATAATTCTTTAAATGACAATATAATATTTTACCAATGTTTTCTAATTTTTATTATTTAATTTGTGGTGCTGACTTGACTGCCGGTTATTGGAGGGAAACGATTTCCTCAACATCAATGCCATAGTAAAACGCTGTTTTTGGATATAAATATGAACTTGATAGAACTAAAAATGCATGCATTGTCTAACATAATGTCCTAGGAGTGTCATCTGATGGAGATTGTAAAAGGTTAGTGCATCATTTTAGCTGGTTTTATGGTTTTGGTGACCCTGTCTTTGAATTGACAAAACATTACACACAGCTATTGTCAATGTACTCTCCTAACATAATCTAACTTTATGCTTTCGCCGTAAAACCTTTTTGAAATCGGACAACGTGGTTAGATTAAGGAGATGTTTATCTTTCAAAGGGTGTAAGAAAAATTTGAATTTTGACATTTATTTGGTTTCAAATTTGCCGCTCTTGAAATGCACCTGCTGTTGATGGAGTGCACCACGGGGGGGACGCTAGCGTCCCACCTAGCCCATAGAGGTTAACGAGAGTCTTGTCTTTAAAATGCTGTAAAATAGTCATATGTTTGAGAAATTGAAGTAATAGCATTTCTAAGGTATTTGAAAATCGCGCCACGGGATTCAACTGGCTGTTGCGTAGGTGGGACGAATTTGTCCCGCCTAGCCCAGAGAGGTTAAGCGACAAGCTTAAGACCATAGAAACACATTGGGCTTATTTTGGACAGATTTCGGGCTAGTGAAACCTCTCAAAGCCAGAAAAAAAAAGTCACAATGGATCATGGTCATTGTAGTTAATTACCACGTTTCTGCCATGAACTACGTTGAATATTTGCTAAAAATAAAAACTACAACTCCCTTCGGCCCAGCATCCCACATAGTTCCTGACTTGATTTCTCTCTAGAGAAACAGTGCGTTGGGCTCACTAAAAAAACTAAATGGTTTTCAAGAAATTTAACTGAAGTCGGTAAATTGGGTATTTAATAACACAGAAAGAAAGAAAGAAAGAAAGAAAGAAAGAAAGAAAGAAAGAAAGAAAGAAAGAAAGAAAGAAAGAAAGAAAGAAAGAAAGAAAGAAAGAAAGAAAGAAAGAAAGAAAGAAAGAAAGAAAGAAAGAAAGAAAGAAAGAAAGAAAGAAAGAAAGAAAGAAAGAAAGAAAGAAAGAAAGAAAGAAAGAAAGAAAGAAAGAGAGAAAGAAGAGAGAACGCACAAGAGATTGAGAGGGAGAATGCTATTTCGCCCTAAATAGAGAGTACACAGTGGCAGAATACCTGACCAATGTGACTGACCCAAAGTGAAGGAAAGCTTTGACTATGTACAGACTCAGTGAGCATAGCCTTGCTATTGAGAAAGGCCGCTGTAGGCAGAACTGGCTCTCAAGAGAAGACAGGCTATGTGCAACACTGCCCACAAAATGAGGTGGAAACTGAGCTGCACTTCCTAACCTCCTGCCAAATGTATGACCATATTAGAGAGACATATTTCACAGCAGCAAGATGTGTGACCTGTTGCCACAAGAAAAGGGCAACCAGTGAAGAACAAACACCATCGTAAATACAACCCATGTTTATGTTTGTTTATTTTCCCTTTTGTACTTGAAGTATTTGCAGATCGTTACAACACTGTAATGACATTTGAAAGGTCTATTCTTTTGGAACTTCTGTCATTTTTATTTCACTTTTGTTTATTATCTACTTCACTTTCATTGCTAATAAAGCCCTTGGGGGGGAGAGAGAGAGAGAGAAAGAGATAGGATTCATTTGGGACTCAGACCCTCTATATAGTTTACTATGTAAGGATTAGGATTCATTTGGGACACAACCCTTGGGGACAAATGGGCGGTAATTTAGAATGCATAAGATAATGTATTTACGATAGCATAGCTGCTGTTTCTTTGTTCCTAAATCTTCCCGCTCTTTCATTCAAGCCCAACCCCCTTTCCTTTGTGTAACCAGCTTTCATACAGGTTCCGTCCACCAGGACGTTTTCTGTATGACATCATTTGTATTCTGTGTGATTAGTTTAGGTATTTAGTAAATAAATAATTAAACCCAATTTTGTATTGCTGATTCAACTTGTTAGCCAGGGTTCGTGAAGATAACCAAGAATTTACAACTTTCATTATGAGACTGAAAATAAGACAAGGGTTAATATTGACTGCTATCGATGTAAAATATTACAAAGTATTTTAAGAGTTTATTCGGAAGATAACGGCTCTATAAACGTTCTTCCGTGGTGCCCCGACTTTCTAGTTAATTACATTTACATGATTAGCTTAATCAGGTAATATTAATTACAGAGAAATCATTTTATAGGTTAGCATGTCATATCACTTAATGCGGCATAGCCAAAGACACGACACAGAGCAGGGTCCATTGTTGCCTTTAGTTTTGGCATGGTTCTCCCCAAAGAATGTAAAAGAGACGCTGCGCCACCTTGTGGAGTGGTTACGCCACTATGTAAAAAAATAAAAATACATTAAAATTTAAAAACAACTCAGCAGCAACCACTTGTTAGAAATCCAGGGGAGAACCCTGGAATGCTCTAAACATGCTGCTTGACAGATCTGAGTACCAGCCTGTAATTGACAGATCTGAGTACCAGCCTGTAATTGACAGATCTGAGTACCAGCCTGTAATTGACAGATCTGAGTACCAGCCTGTAATTGACAGATCTGAGTACCAGCCTGTAATTGACAGATCTGAGTACCAGCCTGTAATTGACAGATCTGTGTACCAGCCTGTAATTAACAGATCTGAGTACCAGCCTGTAATTAACAGATCTGAGTACCAGCCTGTAATTGACAGATCTGTGTACCAGCCTGTAATTAACAGATCTGAGTACCAGCCTGTAATTAACAGATCTGAATACCAGCCTGTAATTGACAGATTGACAGTAATTGACAGATCTGAGTAAGACCTTTAAACAGGTCAACATTCACAAGGCCGCAGGGCCAGACGGATTACCAGGACGTGTACTCCGAACATGAGCTGAGCAACTGGCAAGTATCTTCACTGACATTTTCAACCTCTCACTGTCTGAGTCTGTAATACCAACATGTTTCAAGCAGACCACCATAGTCCCTGTGCCCAAGAACACTAAGGTAACCTGCCTAAATGATTACCGACCCGTAGCACTCAAATCCGTAGCCATGAAGTGCTTTGAAAGGCTGGTCATGGCTCACAACACCATTATTCCAGAAACCCTAGACCCACTCCAATTTGCATACCGCCCAAACAGATCCACAGATGATGCAATCTCTATTGCACTCAACACTGCTCTTTCCCACCTGGACAAAAGGAACACCTACGTGAAAATGCTATTCATTGACTACAGCTCAGCGTTCAACACCATAGTACCCTCAAAGCTCATCACTAAGCTAAGGATCCTAGGACTAAACACCTCCCTCTGCAACTGGATCCTGGACTTCCTGACGGGCCGGCCCCCAGGTGGTGAGGGTAGGTAACAACACATCCGCCACGCTGATCCTCAACACGTGGGCCCCTCCTGTACTCCCTGTTCACCCATGACTGCGTGGCCATGCACGCCTCCAACTCAATCATCAAGTTTGCAGATGACACTACAGTGGTAGGCTTGATTACTAACAACGACGAGACCGCCTACAGGGAGGTGGTCAGGGCACTCGAAGTGTGGTGTCAGGAAAACAACCTCTCACTCAACGTCAACAAAACAAAGGAGATGATCGTGGACTTCAGGAAACAGCAGAGGGAGCACCCCCCTATCCACATTGAGGGGACAGCAGTGGAGAAGGTGGAAAGGTTTAAGTTCCTTGGCGTACACATCAGACAAACTGAAGTGGTCCAACCACACAGACAGTGTGGTGAAGGCGGCGCAACAGCGCCTCTTCAACCTCAGGAGGCTGAAGAAATGTAGCTTGTCACCTAAAACCCTGACAAACTTTTACAGCTGCACAATCGAGAGCATCCTGTCGGGCTGTATCACCGCCTGGTACGGCAGCTGCTCCGCCCATAACCGGAAGGCTCTCCAGAGGGTAGTGAGGTCTGCACAACACATCACCGGGGGCAAACTACCTGCCCTCCAGGACACCTACACCACCCAATGTCACAGGAAGCCCAAAAAGATCATCAAGGACAACCACCACCTGAGCCACTGCCTGTTCACCCTGCTATCATCCAGAAGGCGAGGTCAGTACAGGTGCATCAAAGCTGGGACCGAGAGACTGAAAAACAGCTTCTAATCTCAAGGCCATCACTGTTAAACAGCCATCACTAACACAGAGAGGCTGCTGCCAACATGGAGACCCAATCACTGGCCACTTAATAAATGGATCACTAGTCACTTTAAATAATGTCACTTTAATAATGTTTACATATCCTACATTACTCATCTCATATGTGTATACTGTACTCTATACCATCTATTGCATCTTGACTATGCCGCTCTGCCATCGCTCATCCATATATTTATATGTACATATTCTCATTCACCCCTTTAGACGTGTGTATTATTAAGTAGTTGTCGTGGAATTGTTAGATTACTTGTTAGACATTACTGCACAAGCATTTCTCTACGCTCGCATTAACATCTTGCTAACCATGTGTATGTGACCAATCCAATTCGATTTGACTTGGACTCTAATTCAATGACGACGAGATACTTCAGCTGGTTCTGTTCCATGTTTACAGTTGATAGTTAAGTATTGAACAGAGCTAAAGTTAAGACTCATTTTTTTAACAATAGCCTGTATAGAAATCGTTATTGTCACGCTCCGTTTTGGGTGTAAATAAAACATTCTACTCGTCTCCAGTCATATAAAAATGACGCAGCATTGCACGAAATCTGTTTTATAAAAGATTTTTTTTTTTTTTTTTTATGAAATACTGTAATACAAATCACTGCATGAACCCAATAATGGAGACGTTTTCACTGCTACCCTTGTCCGCGGTGGGCTACGAATCAACAACCTTCTGGCTACTTTGCCATGTGATGCTTACAAAAGGAAAAAGAACAGGTTCTAGAACAGGTTCTAGAACAGGTTCTAGAACAGGTTCTAAAACGGCTTATCTAAGGCTCTAATCTGAGTGAGGGTAAACGGTAGGCACGTTCTCTGCTATCCGCTTTAAGTTATTATCTAGGGTATAGGGAAGGGTCACTTGTTTATTTATTTTTTAAAGCGTTCAGGGATAGTCAGGTAAAAATACATTTCAAATGAAGGGAGGGCCCATCCATGTTAATTTCAGAGAGGTCTGATTTTCTCCAGGTATCCCTCATTATAAATAAGGTACAGTCCCTTGTCCGCGATTATTAAACGGCATCATCAAATAGCCTACCTAAAAGATGACACGAGTCTCTCTCTCTCTCTCTCTATCTCTAAACAGAACACTATGACACACTAAGCCCTGGTGAGGATGAAATGTACTCTTGAGTTCCGTCACAGCGTTTTTCGATGTTCCGAGGCCTTTTAACAAATCCTGTCAAATGTCCCTGGGGGTTATTGACTGGGCTTATCCCTCCAAACAAGCATTACATTATACAAATCACCAGCTTTACTGTGTGTGATGTTTCTCTTTAGCTGATGAATGAATACTCGGGATGTGGAAGCAGGCTACACTAGCTGCAGTTCTATATCAGTGTCAGATTACAGTGAGCGGTTCCAGGTATTTGATCTCTCTGCCTGCTATTGCAGCTTTCCATGTAAAAGGTCCATTTAGCCGGCCGCTCTTCCACCTAAAAAGGTCCATTTAGCCGGCCGCTCTTCCACCTAAAAAGGTCCATTTAGCCGGCCGCTCTTCCACCTAAAAAGGTCCATTTAGCCGGCCGTCCTTCTATCTAAAGGTCCATTTAGCCGGCCGTCCTTCTATCTAAAGGTCCATTTAGCCGGCCGTCCTTCTATCTAAAGGTCCATTTAGCCGGCCGTCCTTCTATCTAAAGGTCCATTTAGCCGGCCGTCCTTCTATCTAAAGGTCCATTTAGCCGGCCGTCCTTCTATCTAAAGGTCCATTTAGCCGGCCGTCCTTCTATCTAAAGGTCCATTTAGCCGGCCGTCCTTCTATCTAAAGGTCCATTTAGCCGGCCGTCCTTCTATCTAAAGGTCCATTTAGCCGGCCGTCCTTCTATCTAAAGGTCCATTTAGCCGGCCGTCCTTCTATCTAAAGGTCCATTTAGCCGGCCGTCCTTCTATCTAAAGGTCCATTTAGCCGGCCGTCCTTCTATCTAAAGGTCCATTTAGCCGGCCGTCCTTCTATCTAAAGGTCCATTTAGCCGGCCGTCCTTCTATCTAAAGGTCCATTTAGCCGGCCGTCCTTCTATCTAAAGGTCCATTTAGCCGGCCGTCCTTCTATCTAAAGGTCCATTTAGCCGGCCGTCCTTCTATCTAAAGGTCCATTTAGCCGGCCGTCCTTCTATCTAAAGGTCCATTTAGCCGGCCGTCCTTCTATCTAAAGGTCCATTTAGCCGGCCGTCCTTCTATCTAAAGGTCCATTTAGCCGGCCGTCCTTCTATCTAAAGGTCCATTTAGCCGGCCGTCCTTCTATCTAAAGGTCCATTTAGCCGGCCGTCCTTCTATCTAAAGGTCCATTTAGCCGGCCTTCCTTCTATCTAAAGGTCCATTTAGTGTCTATTCTGCATTAGATTGAGGCCGGCACGACCCTGTCCTCTTGACATGACACACCAAATCACCCTGGCTCTGCTCTACCCACTGCTAACGTCGCTGCTGTTCAGAGAGCTAATACAGAATCTCCTATCGGCTGCCAAACGTATTTCTGCTGCCCGGTGTAATAAATAAAACGGTCTGGCCTGTACCTGGTCTGGTCTGTGTGAGTGTAGAGCATTTGCCCTGGGTCGTGATGTGTGTGTGTGTGTGTTTATTCAGCATTATGCCCTGGGTCGAACTGAGGCTTCATAAATTCCACAGATGATCTAGCCCTGCCAGTGTGTTCTCCTGTGCTCAGTAAAAAAAAAAAAAAAACTGACCTTTTAGAGCTGCTGAGACGTTGTCATTTCTCATCCTGGAAAGGGAGGGAAGTGACTCCAAAATGGGTCAGGAGGAGGGAATCAACCAATGACGTTGGAAATCCCACCCAGTTGACTATTTCATAATGGTGACTCCTTTATCCTTCTCTGTGGGGTTTTACACACGCACACAATCTGAGCGGAGTTTCTGTTCCGTCTGATGTGCACGCTGCCAGCTGATCTGCAATTCACATGAAGCCAGTTCCTCCTCAATAATAACAACAAGGGACTGTCAGAGGAATGGATTTCCTCAGATGACCCTCCCCCTACTTCTCCCCATCCTCCTCCTCCTCCTCCTCCTCCTGTGTAAGCAGCTGCAGGATTGGAGCCTTAGCTGCTCTGTTTGATTGCTAACACTGTGTTCAGCTGGTTAGGGCTTCCTCCTCCTCCTCCTCTTTCTCCCTTGTCACTGAGCCTTAGTAATCAAACAGACCAGCTAACACTGTGTTCAGCTGTTTCAGGTTGGAGCCTGGTTAGACTGATGAATAATTCAGTCAGTTTCCATCAGCTCGGTCTCGTTGAGGTTCTTGATTAAAGTCAGCCTGCCTGCCGCTAAAATGGATGAAGTCGATTAACCCGTTTACACAGGGCCTGGCTTGTCATCCCCTCTACCCCTCCCTCACCTCCCACTCCAGCTACCAGAGGAGAGGACTTTAACCCCCGGGCTTCCTGTAATGAACTACCAGAGGAGAGGACTTTTACCCCTGGGCTTCCTGTAATGAACTACCAGAGGTGAGGACTTTTACCCCTGGGCTTCCTGTAATGAATTACCAGAGGTGAGGACTTTTACAGGAAGCCCAGGGGTAACGAACTACCAGAGGAGAGGACTTTTACCCCTAGGCTTCCTGTAACGAACTACCAGAGGAGAGGACTTTTACCCCTGGGCTTCCTGTAATGAATTACCAGAGGTGAGGACTTTTACAGGAAGCCCAGGGGTAACGAACTACCAGAGGAGAGGACTTTTACCCCTAGGCTTCCTGTAATGAACTACCAGAGGAGAGGACTTTTACCCCTGGGCTTCCTGTAATGAACTACCAGAGGAGAGGACTTTTACCCCTGGGCTTCCTGTAATGAACTACCAGAGGAGAGGACTTTTACCCCTGGGCTTCCTGTAATGAACTACCAGAGGAGAGGACTTTTACCCCTGGGCTTCCTGTAATGAACTACCAGAGGAGAGGACTTTTACCCCCGGGCTTCCTGTAACGAACTACCAGAGGTGAGGACTTTTACTCCCGAGCTTCCTGTAATGAACTACCAGAGGAGAGGAATCAGCAGTGTTCTGTCTGTAGTCATCAAGTCAAAGAGATCACCTGACACACACCCCCTGCCTTTAATCTCATTAAAGCTGTCGGACCTCACGGCTGACTCTGTGTCACTTTGCCAATCTCCAAACAAAGGCTGTGTGTGTGTGTGTGTGTGTGTGTGTGTGTGTGTGTGTGTGTGTGTGTGTTGTGTGTGTGTGTGTCTCTCCAGATAAGTGAACCCAGGTCTTGTCACTGATTCCCAGCTCAGCTCACAACACAAGAATGTCTCCCGTTCCTCCCTCTCCCGTCCTCCCTCTCCCGTTCCTCCCTCTCCCGTTCCTCCCTCTCCCGTTCCTCCCTCTTCCCTCTCCCGTTCCTCCCTCTTCCCTCTCCAGTTCCTCCCTCTTCAGTTCCTCCCTCTTCCCTCTCCCGTTCCTCCCTCTTCAGTTCCTCCCTCATCCCTCTCCCATTCCTCCCGCTCCCGTTCCTCCCTCTCCCCTTCCTCCCCCTTCCCTCTCCCGTTCCTCCCCCTTCCCTCTCCCGTTCCTCCCTCTTCCCTCTCCCGTTCCCGTTCCTCCCTCTTCCCTCTCCCGTTCCTCCCGCTCCCGTTCCTCCCTCTTCCCTCTCCAGTTCTTCCCTCTTCCCTCTCCCGTTCCTCCCTCTTCCCTCTCCCGTTCCTCTCCCTTCCCTCTCCCGTTCCTCCCTCTTCCCTCTCCCGTTCCTCCCTCTCCCCTCTCCCGGTCCTCCCTCTCCCCTTCCTCCCTCTTCCCTCTCCCGTTCCTCCCTCTCCCCTCTCCCGTTCCTCCCGCTCCCGTTCCTCCCTCTCCCCTCTCCCGTTCCTCCCCCTTCCCTCCCTCTCCCCTCTCCCGTTCCTCCCCCTTCCCTCTCCCGTTCCTCCCTCTCCCCTTCCTCCCTCTTCCCTCTCCCGTTCCTCCCTCTCCCCTCTCCCGTTCCTCCCTCTTCCCTCTCCCGTTCCTCCCTCTCCCCTTCCTCCCTCTTCCCTCTCCCGTTCCTCCCTCTTCCCTCCCTCTCCTCTCCCGTTCCTCCCCCTTCCCTCTCCCGTTCCTCCCTCTCCCCTTCCTCCCTCTTCCCTCTCCCGTTCCTCCCTCTCCCCTCTCCCGTTCCTCCCTCTCCCCTCTCCCGTTCCTCCCTCTCCCCTCTCCCGTTCCTCCCTCTCCCCTCTCCCGTTCCTCCCTCTCCCCTTCCTCCCTCTTCCCTCTCCCGTTCCTCCCTCTCCCCTCTCCCGTTCCTCCCTCTTCCCTCTCCAGTTCCTCCCTCTCCCCTCTCCCGTTCCTCCCGCTCCCGTTCCTCCCTCTCCCCTCTCCCGTTCCTCCCCCCTTCCCTCCCTCTCCCCTCTCCCGTTCCTCCCCCTTCCCTCTCCCGTTCCTCCCTCTTCCCTCTCCCGTTCCTCCCTCTCCCCTCTCCCGTTCCTCCCTCTTCCCTCTCCAGTTCCTCCCTCTCCCCTCTCCCGTTCCTCCCGCTCCCGTTCCTCCCTCTCCCCTCTCCCGTTCCTCCCTCTCCCCTCTCCCATTCCTCCCCCTTCCCTCTCCCGTTCCTCCCTCTCCCCTCTCCCGTTCCTCCCTCTTCCCTCTCCAGTTCCTCCCTCTCCCCTCTCCCGTTCCTCCCGCTCCCGTTCCTCCCTCTCCCCTTCCTCCCTCTTCCCTCTCCCGTTCCTCCCTCTTCCCTCCCTCTCCTCTCCCGTTCCTCCCCCTTCCCTCTCCCGTTCCTCCCTCTCCCCTTCCTCCCTCTTCCCTCTCCCGTTCCTCCCTCTCCCCTCTCCCGTTCCTCCCTCTCCCCTCTCCCGTTCCTCCCTCTCCCCTCTCCCGTTCCTCCCTCTCCCCTTCCTCCCTCTTCCCTCTCCCGTTCCTCCCTCTCCCCTCTCCCGTTCCTCCCTCTTCCCTCTCCAGTTCCTCCCTCTCCCCTCTCCCGTTCCTCCCGCTCCCGTTCCTCCCTCTCCCCTCTCCCGTTCCTCCCCCTTCCCTCCCTCTCCCCTCTCCCGTTCCTCCCCCTTCCCTCTCCCGTTCCTCCCTCTTCCCTCTCCCGTTCCTCCCTCTCCCCTCTCCCGTTCCTCCCTCTTCCCTCTCCAGTTCCTCCCTCTCCCCTCTCCCGTTCCTCCCGCTCCCGTTCCTCCCTCTCCCCTCTCCCGTTCCTCCCTCTCCCCTCTCCCATTCCTCCCCCTTCCCTCTCCCGTTCCTCCCTCTCCCCTCTCCCGTTCCTCCCTCTTCCCTCTCCAGTTCCTCCCTCTCCCCTCTCCCGTTCCTCCCGCTCCCGTTCCTCCCTCTTCCCTCTCCCGTTCCTCCCTCTTCCCTCTCCCGTTCCTCCCTCTTCCCTCTCCCGTTCCTCCCTCTTCCCTCTCCCGTTCCTTCCCCTTCCCTCTTCCCTCTCCCGTTCTTCCCTCTCCCGTTCCTCCCTCTTCCCTCTCCCGTTCCTCCCTCTCCCGTTCCTCCCTCTCCCGTTCCTTCCTCTTCCCTCTCCCGTTCCTTCCCCTTCCTTCTTCCCTCTCCCGTTCTTCCCTCTCCCGTTCCTCCCCCTTCCCTCCCTCTCCCCTCTCCCGTTCCTCCCCCTTCCCTCTCCCGTTCCTCCCTCTCCCCTTCCTCCCTCTTCCCTCTCCCGTTCCTCCCTCTCCCCTCTCCCGTTCCTCCCTCTTCCCTCTCCCGTTCCTCCCTCTCCCCTTCCTCCCTCTTCCCTCTCCCGTTCCTCCCTCTTCCCTCCCTCTCCTCTCCCGTTCCTCCCCCTTCCCTCTCCCGTTCCTCCCTCTCCCCTTCCTCCCTCTTCCCTCTCCCGTTCCTCCCTCTCCCCTCTCCCGTTCCTCCCTCTCCCCTCTCCCGTTCCTCCCTCTCCCCTTCCTCCCTCTTCCCTCTCCCGTTCCTCCCTCTCCCCTCTCCCGTTCCTCCCTCTTCCCTCTCCAGTTCCTCCCTCTCCCCTCTCCCGTTCCTCCCTCTCCCCTCTCCCGTTCCTCCCCCTTCCCTCCCTCTCCCCTCTCCCGTTCCTCCCCCTTCCCTCTCCCGTTCCTCCCTCTTCCCTCTCCCGTTCCTCCCTCTCCCCTCTCCCGTTCCTCCCTCTTCCCTCTCCAGTTCCTCCCTCTCCCCTCTCCCGTTCCTCCCGCTCCCGTGCCTCCCTCTCCCCTCTCCCGTTCCTCCCTCTCCCCTCTCCCATTCCTCCCCCTTCCCTCTCCCGTTCCTCCCTCTCCCCTCTCCCGTTCCTCCCTCTTCCCTCTCCAGTTCCTCCCTCTCCCCTCTCCCGTTCCTCCCGCTCCCGTTCCTCCCTCTTCCCTCTCCCGTTCCTCCCTCTTCCCTCTCCCGTTCCTCCCTCTTCCCTCTCCCGTTCCTCCCTCTTCCCTCTCCCGTTCCTTCCCCTTCCCTCTTCCCTCTCCCGTTCTTCCCTCTCCCGTTCCTCCCTCTCCCCTCTCCCGTTCCTTCCCCTTCCTTCTTCCCTCTCCCGTTCTTCCCTCTCCCGTTCCTCCCTCTTCCCTCTCCCGTTCCTCCCTCTTCCCTCTCCCGTTCCTCCCTCTTCCCTCTCCCGTTCCTCCCTCTCCCGTTCTTCCCTCTCCCGTTCCTCCCTCTTCTCTCTCCCGTTCCTCCCTCTCCCCTTTCCCGTTCCTCCCTCTCCCCTCTCCCGTTCCTCCCTCTCCCCTCTCCCGTTCCTCCCTCTCCCGTTCCTCCCTCTCCCGTTCCTCCCTCTTCCCTCTCCCGTTCCTTCCCCTTCCCTCTTCCCTCTCCCGTTCTTCCCTCTCCCGTTCCTCCCTCTTCCCTCTCCCGTTCCTCCCTCTCCCGTTCCTCCCTCTCCCCTCTCCCGTTCCTTCCTCTTCCCTCTCCCGTTCCTTCCCCTTCCCTCTTCCCTCTCCCGTTCTTCCCTCTCCCGTTCCTCCCTCTTCCCTCTCCCGTTCCTCCCTCTTCCCTCTCCCGTTCTTCCCTCTCCCGTTCCTCCCTCTTCCCTCTCCCGTTCCTCCCTCTTCCCTCTCCCGTTCCTCCCTCTGCTCCTCTGAGGCTGCCCACTGACACGGAGACCATCTTCTCTTACCCAGAGAAGCTCTGAGGTACTATTCTGAAGGCACTACTATATAATGCCTTCAGAAAGTATTCATACCCCTTGACTTATTCCACATTTCTGAGTTACAGCCGGAATTCAAAATTGATTAAATCCGCCAAAAAAATTCAGCAACCATCAACACACAATATCCCATAACGACAAAGTGAAATCAAGTTTAGATTTTTACTTCTCAAATTTATTGAAAATGAAATACAGAAATACCTAATTTCCAGAAGTATTCACACCCATGTTAGAGTCTTTCTGGGTAAGTCTAAGAGCTTTACACACCTGGATTGTACAATATTTGCACATTATTATTTTTTAAATTCTCTGACGAGCTCTGTCAAGTTGGTTGTTGATCATTGATAGACAGCCATTTTCAAGTCATGTCATTGATTTTCAAGCCAATTTTAAGTGAAAACTAGTGATGCATCGATATGACATTTTTGGCCGATACCAATATCCAATATTTTACAAGTCGAAGAACACCATCCCAACCGTGAAGCATGGGGGTGGCAGAATCATGTTGTGGGGGTGATTTGCTACAGGAGGGACTGGTGCACTTCACAAAATAGATGGCATCATGAGTGAGGAAAATTATGTGGATATATTGAAGCAACATCTCAAGACATCAGTCAGGAAGTTAAAGCTTGGTCGCAAATGGGTCTTCCAAATGGACAATGACCCCAAGCATACTTCCAAAGTAGTGACAAAATGGCTTAAGGACAGTAAAGTCAAGGTATTGGAGTGGCCATCACAAAGCCCTGACTTCAATCCTATAGAAAATTTGTGGGCAGAACTGAAAAAGCGTGTGCGAGCAAGGAGGCCTACAAACCTGACTCAGTTACACCAGCTCTGTCAGGAGGAATGGGTCAAAATTCACCCAACTTATTGTGGGAAGCTCGTGGAAGGCTACCTGAAACGTTTGACCCAAGTTAAACAATTTAAAGGCAATGATACCAAATACTAATTGAGTGCATGTAAACTTCTGACCCACTGGGAATGTGATGAAATAAATAAAAGCTGAAATAAATCATTCTCTCTGTTATTCTGACATTTCACATTCTTAAAATAAAGTGGTGATCCTAAATGACCTAAAACAGGGAATTCTTACTAGGATTAAATGTCAGGAATTGTGAAAAACTGACTTTAAATGTATTTGGCTAAGGTGTATGTATACTTCCAACCTCAACTGTACATAGCATTGAGCATGGTGGCGACACAGTAATGAGAGAATGCCACCGAATCGCTTGTTCACAGCCTGCGTGGGCAGTTTTGCTTCCTGGGGCAAACTGTTGTCAAGGGCAACTGTTTAATTCGCCAGTAAAAACATCCACCTCGTCGGGAAAAAGGGCCATCTTCCCTCCATAGATATTAGTCAGCACTAATGTCACACACTAGCTGCTAGCTAACTGGTTAGCTTGGCACTGGCGAAGTCAGAATGGGCAATCCATTGTCGTGACAAAATCGGTGGCGTTAGAATTAGGGATTAGAATACTACACTGGACAAAAATATAAAACGTAACATGTAAAGTGTTTGTCCCATGTTTCATGAGCTGGGAAAAAAAAAGATCACAGAAATGTTGCACACACACACACATAAATCTTCTCAAATTCTGTGCATTTGTTTACATCCCTGTCAGTTTTGTTGAGCAGGTGTTTCAATGCCATGACAGAGGGTATCACGTCTGCTACAGGCACAGTTGATGAGCTTATTTCTCCAGTCAGTTGTTCGAATGGAGCTGGCTAATGTGTTCATGTTTCCAACTTTCAAACATGTTCTCAAATGCCATTGAAATGGCAGCAGCGGTATGACAAACAGCATATTCATGAGCATGCAATACGACATTCCTCAGTCTGAAATCCTAGGCGACCCACTGTGCTGTCAGACTCAGCATGTTCATTGGGCTGATGTCGCTGGTCCAAATGTCAGTCTTGAAACTAATAGCAGTGACGCCCATAGCAAGTAGCTCATGGATGTGAGCTTCAACAATACTGTGTAACTCTGGTAGGGTAACATCTGAAAAATAGTATCGAAAAATAAAAATAAAGTGTACCGGTGCTTTCACCAAATCGGTGAAAGCCAACATCAGAGAACGGTTGATTGTCAAGGGCAATGAATTAAATTATGTTGGCGTTAATGGATTTCGCCTTTGAGTTTTCTTACTCTTCAAATGACTGTTCGATTCCACACAGCAGACATTGTGGGCTAGGTTAGGAATGCTGTGTTGCACGTGTAGCGCCACACTTTACGTGGCGTCTTTACGTCATGAACCTACGTTATAGAGGTATGCACGTCAGCTTTGACATCGGTTTTGCACGTCGGCGTTAAACTAGACAGACATCGGGACGTTACCGATGTTGACATTTTTAGCAAATATCGTCCGATTCCGATTTGTTCACCGATATATAGTGTATCCCTAGTTAAAACTGTAACTAATCAACTCAGAAACATTCAATGTGATCTTGGTAAGTAACTCCAGTGTATATTTGGCCTTGTGGTTTTGGTGTCATGCTGAAAGGTGAATTTGACTCCCAGTGTCTGTTGGAAAGCAGACAGAACCATATGAAGAGTGGTACTCAGTGATGGGTTGTGTTTTCCCCAAACATAACACTTTGTATTCTGGACAAGGAGTTAATTTCTTTGCCACATTGTTTTGCAGTTTTACTTTAGTGCCTCGTTGCAAACAAGGATGCAAGTTTTGAGAAATGTTTATTCTGTACAGGCTTCCTTCTTTTCACTCTGTCATTTAGGTTAGTATTGTGAGTAACTACAATGTTGTTGATCCATCCTCGGTTTTCTCCAATCACAGCCATTAAACTCTAACTCTTTGAAAGTCACCATTGGCCTCATGGTGAAATCCCTGAGCGGTTTCCTTCCTCTCCGGCAACTGAGTTAGGAATGACAACTGTATCTTTGTAGTGACTGGGTGTATTGATACACCATCCAAAGTGTAATTAATAACTTCACCGTGCTCAAAGGGATATTCAAATGTCTGCTTTAAATTTTTTTACCCATCTACCAATAGGTGCCCTTCTTTGCAAGGCATTGGAAAACCTCCCTGGTCTTTGTGGTTGAATCTGTGTTTGAAATTCACTGCAGGACTGAGAGACCTTACAGATAATTGTATGTGTGGGATACAGATATAAGGTAGTCATTCATAAATCATGTTAAACACTATTATTGCACACAGAGTGAGTCCAGGCAACATATTGTGTGACTTGTTAAGCACATGTTTACTGCTGAACTTATTTTGGCTTGATAAAACAAAGGGGTTGAATAATTACTGACTCAAGACATTTCAGCTTTTCATTTTTAATGAATTTGTAAAAATGTCTAAAAACATAATTCCACTTTGACATTATGGGGTATTGTGTGTGGACCAGTGACACTAAATGTAATCCATTTTAAATTCAGACTGGGGTGGCAGGGTAGCCTAGTGGTTAGAGCATTGGACTAGAAATCGAAAGGTTGCAAGTTCGAATCCCCGAGCTGACAAGGTACAAATCTGTAATGTCCATAATGTCAAAGTGGAATAACCCACTGTTCCCTGGTAGGCCATCATTGTAAATAAGAATTTGTTCTTATCTGACTTGCCAAGTTAAATAAAGGTTAAAAAAAAAAAAAAAAAACGTGGAAAAAGTCAGCCAAATAAGCAGACACTGTGATCCAGCATACATACAGCGAGTATACATTGTTACTGTATGTAATCCCTGGCAGACAAAGGAGTGGTAGTGATGGTAACATACCTGTTTCTGCATCTCTATGTTGAGCCCATAGGACATCTCGTAATACTGCAACAGAAGAGGAAAAAAATCATGATTATTTTGACGAAAATATTATTTTACCTAAACCAATATGAAAATGGCGTGGCAGCACACTACACATGGCACCATATTCCCTACAGCACACTACACATGGCACCACACATGGCACCATATTCCCTACAGCACACTACACATGGCACCACACTACACATGGCACCATATTCCCTACAGCACACTACACATGGCACCATATTCCCTACAGCACACTACACATGGCACCACACTACACATGGCACCACACTACACATGGCACCATATTCCCTACAGCACACTACACATGGCACCACACTACACATGGCACCATATTCCCTACAGCACACTACACATGGCACCACACTACACATGGCACCACACTACACATGGCACCATATTCCCTACAGCACACCACACATGGCACCACACTACACATGGCACCATATTCCCTACAGCACACTACACATGGCACCACACTACACATGGCACCACACATGGCACCATATTCCCTACAGCACACTACACATGGCACCACACTACACATGGCACCATATTCCCTACAGCACACCACACATGGCACCACACTACACATGGCACCACACATGGCACCATATTCCCTACAGCACACTACACATGGCACCACACTACACATGGCACCACACTACACATGGCACCATATTCCCTACAGCACACTACACATGGCACCACACTACACATGGCACCATATTCCCTACAGCACACCATACATGGCACCACACTACACATGGCACCACACATGGCACCATATTCCCTACAGCACACTACACATGGCACCACACTACACATGGCACCATATTCCCTACAGCACACTACACATGGTACCACACTACACATGGTACCATCATGTAGTAACCCCAAAAAAAGTGTTAAACAAATCAAAATATATTGTACATTTGAGATTCTTCAAATAGCCACTCTTTGCCTTGATAACAGCTTTGCACACGCTTGCTGATCTCTCAAACAGCTTCATCTGGAATGATTTTCCAACAGTCTTGAAGGAGTTCCCACATATGCTGAGCACTTGTTGGCTGCTTTTACTTCACTCTGCTGTCCGACTCATCCCAAACCACCTCAAATTGGTTGAGGTCGGGTGATTGTGGAGGCCAGGTTATCTGATGCAGCACTCCATCACTCTCCTTCTTAGTAAAATAGCCCTTACACAGTCTGGAGGTGTGTTGGGTCATTGTCCTGTTGAAAACAAATGATAGTCCCACTAAGCTCAAACCAGATGGGATGGCGTATCACTGCAGAATGCTGTGGTAGCCATGCTGGTTAAGTGTACCTTGAATTCTAAATAAATCACAGACAGTGTCACCAGAAAAGCACCCCCACACTTCCTCCTCCATGCTTCACGGTGGGACATACACATGCAGAGATCTTACGTTCACCCACACCGCGTCTCACAAAGACACGGCGGCTGGAACCAAAAATCTCTCATTTGGACTCCAGACCAAAGGACAAATTTCTCTTCTTCTTATTGGTGTCGTTTAGTAGTGGTTTCTTTGCAGCAATTCGACCATGAAGGCCTTATTCACGCAGTCTCCTCTGAACAGTTGATGTTGAGATGTGTCTGTTACTTGAACTCTGTGAAGCATTTATTTGGGCTGCAATTCCTGAGGCTGGTAAATCTAATAAACTTATCCTCTGCAGCAGAGGTAACTCTGGGTCTTCCTTTCCTGTGGCGGTCCTCATGAGAGCCAGTTTTATCATAACGCTTGGTTTTTACGACTGCACTTGAAGAAACAAAGTTCTTAATTTTCCGTTTTGACTGACTTTCATGTCTTAAAGTAATGATGGACTGTCGTTTCTCTTTGCTGTTCTTGCCATAATATGGACTTGGTCTTTTACCAAATAGGGCTATCTTCTGTATACCACCCGTACCTTGTCACAAGACAACTGATTGGCTCAAACGCATTAAGAAGGAAAGAAATTCCACAAATTAACTTAAGGCGCCACACCTGTTAATTGAAATGCATTCCAGGTGACTACCTCTTGAAGCTGGTTGAGAGAATACCAAGAGAGTGCAAAGCTGTCATCAAGGCAAAGGGTGGCTACTTTGAAGAAATTCAAATAAAAAAAATATATTTAGAATTGTTTAACACTTCTTTGGTTACTAAATTATTCCATATGTGTTATTTCATAGTTTTGATGTCTTCACTATTATTCTACAATGTAGAAAACAGTAAAAAATTAAGAAAAACCCTTGAATGAGTAGGTGTTCTAAAACTTTTGACCGACAGTGTAAAAAAAGACAAAAATGTACACCTCCTGTATTAACGGACACATAACCAACAGCCTGAAACAACTACTGACAGCAGCACAGCTGCATTATGAATTCAACTGTAATTATATGTCTTATATATATATATATTTTTTTTTTATAGTTTGTGGAAAACAGATCTTTAAAAAAATGCTAGTTTAAACTTTTTATTTGATCTGTGTGTTAATTCACCACTCAACACTTATGGTGGGTCGTCTCGTGACTCAAAAGACACCTCAATTGGTGGGTCTCGGAGCCAAACAGATTGCGAACCCCTGCTGAAGAATTTGTAGTTCTGACATAGTTCTGTTGTGTTGTGATGATGGAATCAGTTGGTTCTTGTATTCTGTTATCCCCAGGTAAGCAGGAGAGCAGGGATGGGGCCTAAACCAATAGCAGAGCAGGGACGAAAACGACAGAGCAGGGACGAGGACGGAAACGACAGAGCAGGGACGAGGACGGAAACGACAAAGCAGGGACGAGGACGGAAACGACAGAGCAGGGACGAGGACGGAAACGACAAAGCAGGGACGAGGACGGAAACGACAGAGCAGGGACGAGGACGGAAACGACAGAGCAGGGACGAGGACGGAAACGACAGAGCAGGGACGAGGACGGAAACGACAGAGCAGGGACGAGGACGGAAACGACAGAGCAGGGACGAGGACGGAAACGACAGAGCAGGGACGAGGACGGAAACGACAGAGCAGGGACGAGGACGGAAACGACAGAGCAGGGACGAGGACGGAAACGACAGAGCAGGGATGAGGACGGAAACGACAGAGCAGGGACGAGGACGGAAACGACAGATTAAAACAACAGAGCAGCATTGTGTAGTGAGGGAGGGAGCAGGCTAGGTAACCATTTCAATATAAATGTAGAGAGAGGAAGGCAGCAGGGGTTAGCCTAGCACAGTGCTGTCAATCTCTAAATGAAATGGTACCCTATAGCTCATACAGTAGTGTACTACTTTTGACACGGAAAATGGTACCCTATTGCCCATACAGTAGTGCACTACTTTTGACAGGGGAAATGGTACCCTATTGCCCATACAGTAGTGTAGTACTTTTGACACGGAAAATTGTACTCTATTGCCCATGCAGTAGTGCACTACTTTTGACAGGGGAAATGGTACCCTATTGCCCATACAGTAGTACACTACTTTTGACACGGGAAATGGTACCCTATTGCCCATACAGTAGTGTACTACTTTTGACACGGAAAATGGTACCCTATTGCCCATACAGTAGTGCACTACTTTTGACAGGGGAAATGGTACTCTATTGCCCATTACAGTAGTGCACTACTTTTGACAGGGGAAATGGTACCCTATTGCCCATACAGTAGTGTACTACTTTTGACACGGAAAATGGTACCCTATTGCCCATACAGTAGTGCACTACTTTTGACAGGGGAAATGGTACTCTATTGCCCATTACAGTAGTGCACTACTTTTGACAGGGGAAATGGTACCCTATTGCCCATTACAGTAGCGCACTATATAGGGAATAGGTTGCCATTTGGGGAACAAGCCGGTATGTCTGTTTAAGGAATCAGGTTACACCAGGTATTGGCCAGTGTCTCTCTGATCTGCTATCAGACATACCAGCTCTCTCCTCGTCTTGTCTTGGTTCAAAAGGTCATTTTGGAAGAAGCAAATGGACTGAATAGTACATTGAGCTTCTCAAAGTAATTGCACAGACACACACACACACACACACACACACACACACACACACACAGGAAAGCCATTTCTGACCCCCCCCTGAGTCTCTGACCGCAGCTGCCTGTGGTCTCGATGGATTACATGTCACTCACACGCCTGCCTGAGGTATCATAGGAGAACAGAGCAACATAGTTAAACTGAGCAAATAGACATTTCTGTGTGTTCTTCTAGACCAGTGGTTCCCATAGTCCCGTATCCCTTCAAACATTCAACCATTTTGTTGTTGTTGCCATCATTATACGCCTGCCACACACACACACAAACTCTTTATTTAGCCATCTTACATATAAAACCTTATTTGTTCATCGAAAATTGTGAATAACTCACCACAGGGTAATGAGAAGGGTGTGCTTGAAAGGATGCACATAACTCCGCAATGTTGGGTTGTATTGGAGAGAGTCTCAGTCTTAAATTATTTTCCACACACAGTCACCCAGATAGACCAGTCGTGTGAGGAACTCGTCATCGTGCGAGCGGTCAGACAAGTGAAAATGATGGTCTGTAAAGAAAACTTTAAGCTCGTCTCTCAATTTAAAAAAACGTGTCAATACTTTACCCCTTAATAACCAGCACACTTCTGTATGTTGTAAAAGCGTTACATGGTCGCTGCCCATATCATTGCATAATGCAGAAAATACACGAGACTTCAAGGGGCATTGCTTTAATAACAAAGTTAACCATTTTCACTGTAGTGTCCAAAACGTCTTTCAAGCTGTCAGGCATTCCCTTGGCAGGAAGAGCCTCTCGGTGGATACTGCAGTGGACCCAAGTGGCGTCGGGAGCAACTGCTTGCAGGCGCGTTACCACTCCACTATGTCTCCCTGTCATGGCTTTTGCGCCATCAGTACAGATACCAACACATCTTGACCACCAAAGTCCATTTAATGTCACAAAGCTGTCCAGTACTTAAAAAAATATCCTCTCCTGTTGTCCTGGTTTCCAGTGGTTTGTTAGAAGAGGATGTCTTCCTTAATTGACCCCCCATAAACATAACGGACATATACCAGGAGCTGTGCCACGCCCGCCACTTCTGACTCATCCAGCTGTAACGCATAGAATTCACTGGCTTGTATGCGAAGCAGTAATTGTTTCAAAATGTCTCCAGCCATGTCACTGATGCTTAGTGAAACAGTGTTGTTTGATGAAGGCATTGTCTGTATAGTTTTTGTTGGCCTTTTCCCCAGAACTGTCCCAGCAGGAAGAATTAAGTCCTTCACAATATTATGGGGCTTGCCTGTCCTAGCCACTCGGTAGGTCAACATATAAGACACTTCTAGCCCATTCTTATTAAATGGTATCTTTTGCATTTATACATGTCTTACAAATCAGAAGTCGCCTTTATTCTTGCTAAAAAAACTCCCGTGATTTATTTTTCTAATTGTCATGTTTGGTTTCTAATGAACTGGACACAGGTCGTTAAACCCAACCAAACCAAACTGTTCTGGGATTGATTTGCACTTTTCGCACCAAAGTACGTTCATCTCTAGGAGACAGAATGCGTCTCCTTCCTGAACGGTATGATGGCTGCGTGGTCCCATGGTGTTTATACTTGCGTACTATTGTTTGTACTATTGTTTGTACAGATGAATGTGGTACCTTCAGGCGTTTGGAAATTGCTGCCAAGGATGAACCAGACTTGTGGAGGTCTACAATTGTTTCTGAGGTCTTGGCTGATTTCTTATGATTTTCCCATGATGTCAAGCAAAGAGGCACTGAGTTTGAAGGTAGGCCTTGAAATACATCCACAGGTACACCTCCAATTGACTCAAATGATGTCAATTAGCCTAACAGAAGCTTCTAAAGCCATGACATTTTCTGGAATGTTCCAAGCTGTTTAAAGGCACAGTCAACTTAGTGTATGTAAACTTCTGACCCACTGGAACTGTGATACAGTGAATTTTAAGTGACATAATCTGTCTGTACACAATTGTTGGAAAAATTACTTGTGTCATGCACAAAGTAGATGTCTTAACCGACTTGCCAAAACTATAGTTTGTTAAGAGGAAATTTGTGGAGTGGTTGAAAAACAAGTTTTAATGACTCCAACCTAAGTGTATGTAAACTTCCGACTTCAACTGTATCAACCACAGAAACAACACACACCCCTATCAACCAGAAACAACACACGCCCCTATCAACCACAGAAACAACACAGGTCCCTATCAACCACAGAAACAACACACGTCCCTATCAACCACAGAAACAACACACGTCCCTATCAACCACAGAAACAACACACGTCCCTATCAACCACAGAAACAACACACGTCCCCATCAACCACAGAAACAACACACGTCCCCATCAACCACAGAAACAACACACGTCCCTATCAACCACAGAAACAACACACGTCCCTATCAACCACAGAAACAACACACGTCCCTATCAACCACAGAAACAACACACGTCCCTATCAACCACAGAAACAACACACGTCCCTATCAACCACAGAAACAACACACGCCCCTATCAACCACAGAAACAACACACGCCCCTATCAACCACAGAAACAACACACGTCCCTATCAACCACAGAAACAACACACGTCCCTATCAACCACAGAAACAACACACGCCCCTATCAACAACACACGCCCCTATCAACAACACACGCCCCTATCAACCACAGAAACAGCACACGCCCCTATCAACCAGCTACTGCATGGCGGGCGGTACCGGAGCACCAAGTCTAGGTCTAAAAGGCTTCTTAACAGCTTCTACCCCCAAGACATAACACTCCTGAACAGCTACTCAAAGGGCTTCCCAGACCCCTCTTTTACGCTGCTGCTACTCTCTGTTTATCATCTATGCATAGTCACGTTAACTCTACCTACATGTACATACTACCTCAATTACTTCAACTAACCGGTGCCCATCCACATTGACTCTGGTACCCCCTGTATATAGCCTCCACATTGACTCTGTAATGGTACCCCCTGTATATAGCCTCCACATTGACTCTGTAATGGTACCCCCTGTATATAGCCTCCACATTGACTCTGTACCAGTACCCCCTGTATATAGCCTCCACATTGACTCTGTACCATAACACCCTGTATATAGCCGCCACATTGACTCTGTACCGGTACCCCCCTGTATATAGCCTCCACATTGACTCTGTACCGGTACCCCCTGTATATAGCCTCCACATTGACTCTGTACCGGTACCCCCTGTATATAGCCGCCACATTGACTCTGTACCGGTAACCCCTGTATATAGCCTCCACATTGACTCTGTACCGGTACCCCCTGTATATAGCCTCCACATTGACTCTGTACCGGTACCCCCTGTATATAGCCTCCACATTGACTCTGTACCGGTACCCCCTGTATATAGCCTCCACATTGACTCTGTACCGGTACCCCCTGTATATAGCCGCCACATTGACTCTGTACCGGTACCCCCTGTATATAGCCTCCACATTGACTCTGTACCGGTACCCCCTGTATATAGCCTCCACATTGACTCTGTACCGGTACCCCCTGTATATAGCCTCCACATTGACTCTGTACCGGTACCCCCTGTATATAGCCTCCACATTGACTCTGTACCGGTACCCCCTGTATATAGCCTCCACATTGACTCTGTACCGGTACCCCCTGTATATAGCCGCCACATTGACTCTGTACCGGTAACCCCTGTATATAGCCTCCACATTGACTCTGTACCGGTACCCCCTGTATATAGCCTCCACATTGACTCTGTACCGGTACCCCCTGTATATAGCCTCCACATTGACTCTGTACCGGTACCCCCTGTATATAGCCTCCACATTGACTCTGTACCGGTACCCCCTGTATATAGCCACCACATTGACTCTGTACCGGTACCCCCTGTATATAGCCTCCACATTGACTCTGTACCGGTACCCCCTGTATATAGCCTCCACATTGACTCTGTACCGGTACCCCCCTGTATATAGCCGCCACATTGACTCTGTACCGGTACCCCCTGTATATAGCCTCCACATTGACTCTGTACCGGTACCCCCTGTATATAGCCTCCACATTGACTCTGTACCGGTACCCCCTGTATATAGCCTCCACATTGACTCTGTACCGGTACCCCCTGTATATAGCCTCCACATTGACTCTGTACCGGTACCCCCCTGTATATAGCCTCCACATTGACTCTGTACTGTACCCCCCTGTATATAGCCTCCACATTGACTCTGTACCGGTACCCCCCTGTATATAGCCTCCACATTGACTCTGTACCGGTACCTCCTGTATATAGCCTCCACATTGACTCTGTACCGGTACCCCCTGTATATAGCCTCCACATTGACTCTGTACCGTAACACCCTGTATATAGCCTCCACATTGACTCTGTACCGGTACCCCCCTGTATATAGTCTCCACATTGACTCTGTACCGGTACCCCCTGTATATAGTCTCCACATTGACTCTGTACCGGTACCCTCTGTATATAGCCTCCACATTGACTCTGTACCGGTGCCCCCTGTATATAGCCTCCACATTGACTCTGTACCGGTACCCCCTGTATATAGCCTCCACATTGACTCTGTACCGGTACTCCCCTGTATATAGCCGCCACATTGACTCTGTACCGGTACCCCCCTGTATATAGTCTCCACATTGACTCTGTACCGGTACCCCCTGTATATAGCCTCCACATTGACTCTGTACCGGTACCCCCTGTATATAGACTCACTATTGTTATTTTACTGCTGCTCTTTAATTATTTGTTACTTTTAATTTTTTACTTAACACTTATTTTCTTAAAATGTCTTAAAGCATTATTGGTTAGAGCTTGTAAGTAAGCATTTCACTGTAAGGTCTACACCTGTTGTATTCGGCCAATGTGACAAATAACGTTTGATTTGAGGTATGAGACACCCACACACACACCTATCAACCACATGTACAACAACACACACACCTATCAACCACATGTACAACACACACACACACACACACACACAACCCCACCTAAGAAGCACAGACAGGTACATGAAGCCCAGAGGTGAAGATAATCCCTGTACAAGCCTGTTCATTCAAACCCTTAATTATCTCCTATTGTACCCATACTCTTACCATGACATAGTGGCGCTGTATCTCTGTCTTCTCATTGGAGAGCTTGTCGTACTCCACCTTAAGACTTTAAAAAAAGGGAGACAAGGTGTCAATTTACAGGCGTCTCTCTGGATCCCTCCCCAATGATACCCTATTCCAATTGGCTCTGGTCCAAAGTAGTGCACTATATAGGGAATAGGGCTCGGGTCCAAAGTAGTGTACTATATAGGGAATAGGGCTCTGGTCTAAAGTAGTGCACTATATAGGGAATAGGGCTCTGGTCTAAAGTAGTGTACTATATAGGGAATAGGGCTTTGGTCTAAAGTAGTGCACTATATAGGGAATAGGGCTCTGGTCTAAAGTAGTGCACTATATAGGGAATAGGGCTCTGGTCTAAAGTAGTGCACTATATAGGGAATAGGGCTCTGGTCTAAAGTAGTGCACTATATAGGGAATAGGGCTCTGGTCTAAAGTAGTGCACTATATAGGGAATAGGGCTCTGGTCTAAAGTAGTGCACTATATAGGGAATAGGGCTCTGGTCTAAAGTAGTGCACTATATAGGGAATAGGGCTCTGGTCTAAAGTAGTGTACTATATAGGGAATAGGGCTCTGGTCTAAAGTAGTGCACTATATAGGGAATAGGGTTCCATTGAGGACAATCTGCTGTGCCGGCCTCTTCAATAAATCACTGTCAGTCAGTCTAGTTTATAAACACTTTACCACATTGTTGCATTTGTCAACTTCAGCACCTTTGGTTATTCCCCTCTGAAACATCAACAACATTGAGCAGGAGAAACATGAGGCTAATTAACTGTCCTAATTTATTCCCTATATAGTGCACTACTTTAGACTAGGGCCCTATTCCCTATTATAGTACACTACTTTAGATGAGTTTGCAAATAAATAAGCAGAGCCAGGTATATGAAGCGCTATGTTCAAATCAAAATCACATTCAGTGTCTGTCTGTAAGGGACATTTACCACGGTGAAGATTTTGTCCCAAGCTTTGTCCATATTGATAGACTAGCATCTAAAACGATATCACATATGTAGCGAATTCAGTTGGGATGACGTCGGAACTCGACGCTGACGTGTACCCCTAAGTTGAACGATTTAAGGGAGTACACAGAATAAATTTAGGAGCACAATGAAAAATTATTTGAGGTAATAAGCCGGTTTTTTTTTTCTCTTTGAAGTAATGGCGCAAGCATGACGGACGTGATTCTACACTTAGCGGGCTGCTGTACAGTGCAGTAAATCATCTGGTTGATGTGTTTCTAGGCACACTGGTGCTGCTAAATTTTAACATTCTAGGCAGCACCTCAAAAATATTTAGACACATATGCTAGTAGAATGGTTGTACTGCAAAGCCCTGGACAGGCTAAACATATTATAGGGTTATATGTGACCAGTTACCTGTGATATTGGGCTTGCGTGGAACTGACCAGTTACCCACAATATTGGGCCTGTAGGAACTAACTAGTTACCCCAGATATTGGGCCTGTAGGAACTAACTAGTTACCTGTGATATTGGGCCTGTAGGAACTAACTAGTTACCCCAGATATTGGGCCTGCATAGAACTGACTAGTTACCTGTGATATTGGGCCTGCATAGAACTGACTAGTTACCTGTGATATTGGGCCTGCATAGAACTGACTAGTTATCTGAGATATTGGGCCTGCATGGAACTAACTAGTTACCTGAGATATTGGGCCTGCATGGAACTAACTAGTTACCTGTGATATTGGGCCTGTAGGAACTAACTAGTTACCCCAGATATTGGGCCTGTAGGAACTAACTAGTTACCTGTGATATTGGGCCTGTAGGAACTAACTAGTTACCCCAGATATTGGGCCTGCATAGAACTGACTAGTTACCCCAGATATTGGGCCTGCATAGAACTGACTAGTTACCCCAGATATTGGGCCTGCATAGAACTGACTAGTTACCCCAGATATTGGGCCTGCATAGAACTGACTAGTTACCCCAGATATTGGGCCTGCATAGAACTGACTAGTTACCCCAGATATTGGGCCTGCATAGAACTAACTAGTTACCCCAGATATTGGGCCTGCATAGAACTGACTAGTTACCCCAGATATTGGGCCTGCATAGAACTAACTAGTTACCCCAGATATTGGGCCTGCATAGAACTGACTAGTTACCCCAGATATTGGGCCTGCATAGAACTAACTAGTTACCCCAGATATTGGGCCTGCATAGAACTGACTAGTTACCCCAGATATTGGGCCTGCATAGAACTGACTAGTTACCCCAGATATTGGGCCTGCATAGAACTGACTAGTTACCCCAGATATTGGGCCTGCATAGAACTAACTAGTTACCCCAGATATTGGGCCTGCATAGAACTGACTAGTTACCCCAGATATTGGGCCTGCATAGAACTGACTAGTTACCCCAGATATTGGGCCTGCATAGAACTGACTAGTTACCCCAGATATTGGGCCTGCATAGAACTGACTAGTTACCCCAGATATTGGGCCTGCATAGAACTGACTAGTTACCCCAGATATTGGGCCTGCATAGAACTGACTAGTTACCCCAGATATTGGGCCTGCATAGAACTGACTAGTTACCCCAGATATTGGGCCTGCATAGAACTGACTAGTTACCCCAGATATTGGGCCTGCATAGAACTGACTAGTTACCCCAGATATTGGGCCTGCATAGAACTGACTAGTTACCTGTGATACTGGGCCTGCATAGAACTGACTAGTTACCTGTGATATTGGGCCTGCATAGAACTGACTAGTTACACCAGATATTGGGCCTGCATAGAACTGACTAGTTACCCCAGATATTGGGCCTGCATAGAACTAACTAGTTACCCCAGATATTGGGCCTGCATAGAACTGACTAGTTACCCCAGATATTGGGCCTGCATAGAACTGACTAGTTACCCCAGATATTGGGCCTGCATAGAACTAACTAGTTACCCCAGATATTGGGCCTGCATAGAACTGACTAGTTACCCCAGATATTGGGCCTGCATAGAACTGACTAGTTACCCCAGATATTGGGCCTGCATAGAACTGACTAGTTACCTGTGATATTGGGCCTGCATAGAACTAACTAGTTACCCCAGATATTGGGCCTGCATAGAACTGACTAGTTACCCCAGATATTGGGCCTGCATAGAACTGACTAGTTACCCCAGATATTGGGCCTGCATAGAACTGACTAGTTACCCCAGATATTGGGCCTGCATAGAACTGACTAGTTACCCCCAGATATTGGGCCTGCATAGAACTGACTAGTTACCCCAGATATTGGGCCTGCATAGAACTGACTAGTTACCCCAGATATTGGGCCTGCATAGAACTGACTAGTTACCCCAGATATTGGGCCTGCATAGAACTGACTAGTTACCCCAGATATTGGGCCTGCATAGAACTGACTAGTTACCTGTGATACTGGGCCTGCATAGAACTGACTAGTTACCTGTGATATTGGGCCTGCATAGAACTGACTAGTTACACCAGATATTGGGCCTGCATAGAACTGACTAGTTACCCCAGATATTGGGCCTGCATAGAACTGACTAGTTACCTGTGATACTGGGCCTGCATAGAACTGACTAGTTACCTGTGATACTGGGCCTGCAGGAACTGAAACTCGTCTTTGATCCTGTCGCAGGACTCTGCTACGGTGAACTTGAACCCAGGCTGACCCGGCTGACCATGTCCAGGTGCCTGAAACAACAAGGCGAGAAACATCACATCGTCAGATGAAATCATTAGAAAGGAGCGATATGATGCACATGCAAGAAATACAAGTTTGATCTTGTTTAGTCTTCACATTTATTGAAATCAATAGGCTATATTTCAGCTCATCATTAGGACAGGACACATCTAGATATTTCAGCTCATCATTAGGACAGGACGCATCTATATATTTCAGCTCATCATTAGGACAGGACACATCTATATATTTCAGCTCATCATTAGGACAGGACGCATCTATATATTTCAGCTCATCATTAGGACAGGACATGTGCATATATTTCAGCTCATCATTAGGACAGGACACATCTATATATTTCAGCTCATCATTAGGACAGGACACATCTATATATTTCAGCTCATCATTAGGACAGGACACATCTATATATTTCAGCTCATCATTAGGACAGGACACATCTATATATTTCAGCTCATCATTAGGACAGGACACATCTATATATTTCAGCTCATCATTAGGACAGGACACATCTATATATTTCAGCTCATCATTAGGACAGGACACATCTATATATTTCAGCTCATCATTAGGACAGGTCACATCTATATATTTCAGCTCATCATTAGGACAGGACACATCTATATATTTCAGCTCATCATTAGGACAGGACACATCTATATATTTCAGCTCATCATTAGGACAGGACGCATCTATATATTTCAGCTCATCATTAGGACAGGACATGTGAATATATTTCAGCTCATCATTAGGACAGGACACATCTATATATTTCAGCTCATCATTAGGACAGGACACATCTATATATTTCAGCTCATCATTAGGACAGGACACATCTATATATTTCAGCTCATCATTAGGACAGGACACATCTATATATTTCAGCTCATCATTAGGACAGGACACATCTATATATTTCAGCTCATCATTAGGACAGGACACATCTATATATTTCAGCTCATCATTAGGACAGGACACATCTATATATTTCAGCTCATCATTAGGACAGGACGCATCTATATATTTCAGCTCATCATTAGGACAGGACACATCTAGATATTTCAGCTCATCATTAGGACAGGACACATCTAGATATTTCAGCTCATCATTAGGACATGACACATCTATATATTTCAGCTCATCATTAGGACAGGACACATCTATATATTTCAGCTCATCATTAGGACAGGACACATCTATATATTTCAGCTCATCATTAGGACAGGACACATCTAGATATTTCAGCTCATCATTAGGACAGGACGCATCTATATATTTCAGCTCATCATTAGGACAGGACGCATCTATATATTTCAGCTCATCATTAGGACAGGACGCATCTATATATTTCAGCTCATCATTAGGACAGGACATCTGCATATATTTCAGCTCATCATTAGGACAGGACGCATCTATATATTTCAGCTCATCATTAGGGCAGGACATGTGTATTTTTGACACTAGACTTGTCAGCCTGTGTTACAGTTTCTTGTAGATTAGATGGGGCATCAGTATTTCATATTGGATGGGTAGGATGCATCAAATGTGTATTCCACAGTGTCTGCTGTTTGGCACTCTGGAACAGTGCTCATAGTGTCTCAGATCTAGTATCAGGTCCCCCCCCAGTCCATGTAATAGAATTCATAATGAAAGGCAAAACTGATTCTAGATCTGGACTTCTACTCTGAAACACTATGTGAACACAGGATTTCATTCATAGATCTAGCTATTATTGTGTTCCAGATTATATGAGTGTTTGTGTATAGGTCCATCTGGAGTAGCTAACATAACACTCCTAGCTACTGCAGTAGCTATGCCAACAGTAGCGTTCTGACAAAAGGAGGGAGTGAGATTTTACAACTAGCTCCAGACGTGCAGCCCTTGTAATGCTGAGCATAAACACCATCACATTCACAGCGCCGCATAAACACCATCACATTCACAGTGCTTTACTATGCATGGATGGATGGGCTGACAGTGCCAGAGAAGAGAGGGGTTTGGTCTAAAACACTTTTTTTTTTACCTTTGGAATTCAAAGCAGATGTCACTTTAAGGTTTTGTTTACGTTGGTATATAGCATGTAAACAACATCACAACATTAGACACACACAAATTTGACTTCTGATATGAGTATGATAGCTAATATTGTTGTTAATGTAACTAGCTACAGTAAAGAGGGGCAATAATATTTCAGTCACTTCAGTTCCAAGGCAACATTATGGTGGAAAGAAATAAATATTTTGAAAGCCAGATAGCTAGAACAGAACTCAATTGTTGCAAGACTCTCCGTGCAAAACAAAAATAAAATGCAATTCTGTGTTCAGAGAAGGATAAAACATTACAAAAAAGAGGCAACAACATACCGGATGTCGGCCCTGCGGATACATCTTGAAATGTATCCTTTGTTTATTTGTGGGAGAAGCGTGAGCTTCGGGTACTCTGGTGATGAAGACGGTCAGTGTCTGCTCCTCTCACAACAACAGTCTGTGGAGGAGGGGGGGAGAGAGAGAGAGAGAGAGAAAACTCCTTCTCAAAAACCTTCGTTGATGACACGATTTAATCTGTTGGTTGAAAACAGGGGAAAGGAAGATTTTTCAGCTCCAAACTAGCTGATAAAAATCCTTGGTCAAAAACTGTCATAGGCTAAAGGAAATGTATTTACAAAGGCGGACAATAAAATACACATGATCATCATTAACTAGCCAACAGTAGCTAACATGAGATAGTTCCACATTTTCACACCAGCCAGCAGTGTGTCCGATCTTAACCACGGTTGTGGCTGTAAATTCCACTTTCCCAACTTGATACAGCAAACGACGGCTAGCTTAAACCGTAAGTAACCTGTTTAGCTAGCCAAACGCTAGCTAGTTTACCCAGCGCTAGCCTAGCCACAAATGTTAAACGTGAAGCTAGCTAAGTTACCTAACTACGTACTCTGTCTTGACTTTATTTGTCCTTCTCCTACCTGTGTGTGTTTAGTACTCGAGATGATTTGATGTTAAAAGTACGGATATTTCGCTACACAAATACGCTTTTTAAATCCGTCCAAGGGTGTCGAGAAGGTTTCTTGATCAACGCAAACCACACCAGTCATCTTCTCTCGGCGCACCCCGCTTCTCGAGAAGGACTAGCTTAGCCAACGGATTTTAGTCCGGTTCAAGACGAAACGGGTTTTCTCTTCTAGTTTTTACTAACGTACTTTGAACCGTTTTTATTTGACAAAAGATGACTGTTTAATCCCAAGGTATGTTCTCAAGTATGTCTTACGAATTTGAAGAGTTTTTTTTTGTTTTGTTGTTGTTGAAATTGTTTAATAAAAGCGTAGCTAACATGGTAACAGTTACTCCTTCGACAATATCGCCGTTTATCCACAGAAAGCTTTTCTCTCTCCCCCCCCCTCGTCGGTGTCACACAGTCTACAGCACGAGGGCTGAACAGCCTGGTGAAAGCGCGCCTCTGTCTGTCCAATCAGATTTGCTCTGAACGGGGTACCATTGCTCAGGGGGGCCAATCAGAGAACGATGTCCCCACGTGGGGGCGTTGAGCATTTTGTGACGCGTTCTTTTTTTTTCTCGTTCTATCTCGTCAGAGGGACTCGGTTCAAATCGAAGTGACGTAGGGTAAGGACAGCCTTGGAGGGATTTTAAAAGCAGATAGACATAAATACTGCTTAAATAGTTCATTAATAGTTACCCGGACTATCTGCACCAACATTATCTGGGCACAGACTCTATGCATGAAGGCTACATATATCACGAAGCTATATATACACACACACACAAACACATAACACACACACACGCATACCGACAACACAAACACACACACAGCCAAATGTAACCTTTTGTGAAATGGCTAGTTGGTTAGCGGTGGTGCGCGCTAATAGCGTTTCAATCGGATGACGTCACTCGCTCTGAGACCTTGAAGTAGTTGTTCCCCTTGCTCTGCAAGGGCCGCGGGTTTTTGTGGAGCGATGGGTGACGATGCTTCGAGGGGGACTTGTTGTCTGTGTGCAGAGGGTCGGTCACTGGTTCAGGGCGAGGAGAGGGACTGAAGCTATACTGTTACACACACACACACACACACATATGCGTACTGACACAACACAAACACATATACACACACACTTTTACACTCATCATATGCTGCTGCTACTCTGTAACTAATTGTACTCTTGTTATTATCTATCCTGATGTCTAGTCACTTTACCCTGCCTTCATGTACATATCTACCTCAAATGCCTTATTATTATCTATCCTGATGTCTAGTCACTTTACCCTGCCTTCATGTACATATCTACCTCAAATACCTCGTACCTCTGAACAATGATCTAGTACTGGTACTCCCTGTATATAGCTCCTCATTGATCTGGTACTCCCTGTATATAGCTCCACAATGATCTGGTACTTCCTGTATATAGCTCCACATTGATCTGGTACTTCCTGTATATAGCTCCACATTGATCTGGTACTTCCTGTATATAGGTCCACATCTTGTGTATTTTATATTCCTCTTTTGCTACTATCAATCTTTGTATCATTACTTTTTTAAACTCTGCATCGTTGGGAAGGGTTCCTAAACAAGCATTTCACGGTTAAGTCTACACCGTCTGCATTCAGCACATGTGACAATTTAAAATGTTATTTTTCACCGGTTTTCCTCCTGTCACGTGATGAAATCGCTGGCCGGTGCAGTCAAAATGGAATGCACCTAATGATATCTGACGTCATCCTTTACGCCCTATCCTACTTTTATATTGTGTGTGTCGACATTATTGTAACTACGAGAATATTAAAGTGAACATACTTACTCTGCATATTCTATAGATGTGCTTAGTCTTTTTTTTTGCACGCATTTTTTAAATTTTGCGATATATGTGCTCCGTTCAGGACAGACAGGTCTGCTCGTTGCCTGGGTACGGTCTGGAGGAGTGGGACGAGAGCTTAACATACGTTACCCAGGCTATCCTGCTTCTGCTGCGAAGGGCGAACTATGTCCTTTTGATGCATATAAATAGTACATTTGGGTAAATGGGTAACCATCGTGTGGGTAACATTATGCAGGCGTTGTCTCATCATGATCATTGAACCATTCGCGAATTCCTATTACAGTGCATATAGCTACAAACCCCTGATTTACGTAATTAGCCTTATAGGCTGTATAGGAAAATAATTCCTGGCCACACTGGTTCACGAACTTTTTCGGTTACTGAACCACCGAACTGAATTTTGCTCTGCCAGGAGTACTCCTGAAGTACCTCTTCATGTGCATTTTACTAGTAAGCCTATGGTCTCATGAGTCCTCTCAATTGCCCCCTGTGAATAGGACAAGTAACCCCTTTTTGAGATCGAAATACTGCTCTAATGGATATAGGTTATTATATTGCTGTTTACTAAATTGCCCAGCATCTTAACAACATATAGATCAGAGTGTACATATAAACATCTGGATGTTACTGAGCTCTGTCGCTGATTTTTTTTTTCAGGATCTGATCTGAGTGAATGACATTTTTTTTAATTTTTTTTTTAACAAGCTCCGCATGCCTGAACTCGCACAGAGCTTCACAACTACAGCGGCTCTGACCCACGTGGGTTCCCTTTACAACAAACTTTACAAGCTCCTCGTCCAATCTCTACGAAGTCACTCTTACTCGCTCGCCTTGCTATTGGTCGGATTGTTTCAAGCGTGTTTTTACGCAAGAGCTAGACTGTCAATCAAGGCCACGTGGGTGGGGAGGGAGGGAGGGAGGGAGGGAGGGAGGGAGAGAAGGGGGGGGTCAAAGCACTAACAAAATGTCTGCTTCTCGGTCCGGGGTACTACTCTGACCGTGAATAGTGGAGGCTGCTCCCGGGATGGATGCTTCATTAATTATCTGAGAATGTTTTTTCTCTCCAGTTCAAACAATCTGTTCTGTTAGCTACCACGTGGTAATAATGAGAGTCTAGATTAAACAAAAGAAAGAAGGAAAAAAAAAATGGAAGCATGAAAAACACTTACTAAACAAGCTGAAGTGGTGTTTGTTGTTATCTACAAGGAATTCATTAATTCAATGATCAAACATGATGGGAATGAAATCAACATATTCTGTTCATGTAACCTTACTAGTGACAAACTGGAATATGATTAAGTGCCATAAACAGTCAAATGAGCAACAGAAATAATTCAGGTGTGATAGTGCCAGTCGGTACATGCATAGGGTATGTAAAGCCATATGATAAGTAATATGTATTCAGTTGATATTGGCTATGTACTATGTTTACATAGTGTAATGTATATGAAAAAGGTAATGAATTTATTGTAAAGTATTGTGGTACACCATCCTTCCACCGTCACTAAACACACTTCTACAATATTATCAGGCCTTTTTCAAATCAAACTTTGATTTGAAACACAAACTATCAAAATTACTGTTTGAATCTCTCGCTGTGTATATATGATCAAACGTAATGTGGCGTTGCTGGTATTTGTGGTGTAGGTTAGGAAGGACACCAGTGAAACACATTAAGATATGAGAATGACTAACACAATTGCCTACATTTGATTTGATTTGATCCTCACCAACAAGCAAAGGGCTGTGGAATATGTTATTTCAAAGGGCTGTGGAATATGTGTGTTGTTTCCAAGGTAGAGAGAAGAAGAACTGGCCTGTGAGAAACTCGAGCAGGATTGTACACAGGCTAATCTTTCACAGGCTACCACCCACATTCCTTTCAATAGAGAGTGATCTTAGGAGGAAGTGCCTTAGGAGGAAGTCCACTGTGTTCAGCTTACCCTGCACTAACATAAATAACATGAGCATATCTACTTCTGCTAAGCTTCTCAGTAAAGCAATACAATCAAGTAAGCCTCCCTGAAGAAAAGTGCTCAAAATAGCCCACTTTAACATATGTAGCTTAAGAGACAAGGTCCATGAAGTCAATAACTTGCTTGTAACAGATGACATTCATATTCTGACTACCTCTGAAACTCACTTAGATAATACCTTTGATACAGCATACAGTAATAAAAGGTTATAACATCGAAAGAAAATATAGAAATGCCAATGGTGGAGGTGTTGCTGTTTATATTCAGAACCACGTTCCTGTAAAGATTAGAGTGGATCTCATGTTAAATACTGTTGAAGTAATATGGCTACAGGTTCATCTGCCTCACCTAAAGCCCCATTCTGGTGGGAAGCTGCTATAGACCACCAAGTGCTAACAGTCAGTATCTGGATAACATGTGTGAAATGCTTGATAAATGTATGTGATTTCAACAGAGAGGTATAGTTTCAGGGTGATTTAAATATTGACTGGCTTTCATGAAGCTGCCCACTCAAGAAAAAGCTTTAAACTGTAACCAGTGCCTGCAACCTGGTTCAGGTTATCAGTCAACCTACCAGGGTGGTTACAAACAGCACAGGAATGAAATCATCAACATGTATCGATCACATCTTTACTAATGCTGCAGAAATGTGCTTTAAACCAGTATTCAAATCCATAGGATGTAGTGATCACAATATAGCAGCCATATCTAGGAAAACCAAAGTTCCAAAGGCTGGGCCTAATATAGTGTATAAGAGGTCATACAATACGTTTTGTAGTGATTCCCATGGTGTTGATGTAAATAATATTTGTTGGTCCATGGTGTGTAATGAGGAGCAAACCTTACGCTGCACTTGACACATTAAATGAAATTGCTTATTCCCAGGTTCTAATAAGCATGCACCTATTAAGAAAATTCCTTTAAAAACTGTTAAATCCTCTTGGATTGATGAGGAATTAAAAAATTGGTTGAGAGTGATGAGGCAAAAGGAATGGCAAGTAAGTCTGGCTGCACAAACAATTGGCAAATGTAAATTGCCAATTGAGAAATCATGTGACTAAACTGAATAAAAAAGAAGAGAGAAACTACACTATGAAACAAAGATAAATTACATGAAGATAAGATAATAAAAAGCTTTGGAGCATCTTAAAATTACATTTTGGGAAAAAAAGGCAAACTCAGCACCATCGTTCATTGAATCAGATGGTTCATTCATTACAAAAAGTGAGTGTGGAAGAGGTGAAAAAATTATTGTTGTCTATCAGCAATGACAAGCCACAGTGGTCTGACAACTGGGATGGAAAATTACTGAGGATAATAGCGGACGATATTGCCACATTTTCAATTTAAGCCTACTAGAAAGTGTGTGCCCTCAGGCCTGGAGGGAAGCAAAAGTCATTCCGCTTCCCAAGAATAGTAAAGCCCCCTTTACTGGCTCAAATAGCCGACCAATCAGCCTGTTACCAACCCGTTGTAAACTTTAAATTTTTAATTTTTTTGACCAGATACAATGGTATTTTACAGTAAACAAATTGACAACAGACTTTCAGCACACTTATTGAGAAGGACATTCAACAAGCTTACACTTACACAAATGACTGATGATTGGCTGAGAGAAATTGGTGATTAAAAAGATTGTGGGGGCTGTCTTGTTAGACTTCAGTGCAGCTTTTGACATTATTGATCATAGTCTGCTTCTGGAAAAACCATGTGTTATGGCTTTACACCCCCTGCTATAATGTGGATAAAGAGTTACCTGTCTAACAGAACAGAGAGGGTGTTCTTTAATGGAAGCCTCTCCAACATAATCCAGGTAGAATCAGGAATTCCCCAGGGCAGCTGTCTAGGCCCCTTACTTTTTTCAATCTTTACTAACGTCATGGCGCTGGCTCTGAGTAAAGCCAGTGTGTCTATGTATGCAGATGACTCAACACTATATACATGTGCTTGTCAGGTTCGTCGTAAGGATGGGACCAAAACGCAGCGGGAATGTGAATACTCATCTTCTTTTATTTAGAAGAAAACCAAAACAAAAACTTAATCAAAAAACAACGACGAAAACAGTCCTGTGAGGCACACAGCCATACACGGAACAACTACCCACAAAAACCCATGGAAAAACACCCCTACTAAATAGGACCTTCAATTAGAAGCAATGAGGAACAGCTGCCTCCAATTGAAGGTCAACCCAATAAACTAAACATAGAAATAGAAAAACTAGAACGAACATAGAACTATACTAACATAGAACATAAACCAAAAAACCCCGAAACACATAAAACAAACACCCCCTGCCACGTCCTGACCAAACTACAATAACAAATAACCCCTTTACTGGTCAGGACGTGACAGTGCTACTACAGTGACTGAAATGACTGCAACACTTAACAAAGAGCTGCAGTTAGTTTCAGAGTGGGTGGCAAGGAATATGTTGTCCTAAATATTTCTACAACTAAAAGCATTGTATTTGGGACAAATTATTCACTAAAACCCTTAGCCTCAACTACATCTTATAATAAATGTTGAAATTGAGCAAGTTGAGGAGACTAAACCGCTTGGAGTAACCCTGGATTGTGAACTGTCATTGTCAAAACATAGTGACAGTCTGTGCATAATAAAGTGTTACTCTGCCTTCTTAACAACACTATCAACAAGGCAGGTCCTACAGGCCCTAGTTTTGTCGCACCTGGACTACTGTTCAGTCGTGTGGCCAGGTGCCACAAAGAGACACTTAAGAAAATTACATTTGGCTCAGAACAGGGGCAGCACGGCTGGCCCTTGGATGTACACAGAGAGCTAACATTAATAATATGCATGTCAGTCTCTCCTGGCTCAAAGTGGAGGAGAGATTGACTTCATCACTACTTGTATTTATGAGAGGTATTGACATGTAGAAAGCACCGAGCTGTCTGTCTAAACTACTGGTACACAGCTCAGACACCCATCCATACCCCACAAGACATGCCACCAGAGGTCTGTTTCAACAACTAGCACACAGCTCAGACACCCATGCATACCCCACAAGACATGCCACCAGAGGTCTGTTTAAACTACCAGCACACAGCTCAGACACCCATCCATACCCCACAAGACATGCCACCAGAGGTCTCTTCACAGTCCCCAAGTCCAGAACAGACTATGGGAGGAGCACAGTACTACATAGAGCCATGACTACATGGAACTCTATTCCACATCAGGTAACTGATGCAGCAGGAGAATCAGATTTAAAAAACAGATACAAATACACCTTATGGAGCAGTGGGGACTGTGAAGCAACACAAACATAGGCACAGACACACATACAAACACATGATAGCATACACACTATACACACACGTACACATGGATTTAGTACTGTAGATATGTGGTAGTGATGGAGTAGGGGCCTGAGGGCACACAGTGTTTTGTGAAATCTGTGTGTTTTTGAAATTAAGTAAGCTGTCTTGATTTTGCTGGACCCCAGGAAGAGTAGCTGCTGCCTTGACAGGAACTAATGGGGATCCCTAATAAATACAAATACAAAAAAATCTTTGATTAAATGTGATAATAGGCCTGAGCCTAACCTTCCCCAGGGAGTGAGATCAGGGCGGCAGGTAGCCTAGTGATTAGAGCGTTGGGCCAGTAACCGAAAGGTTGCTTGATCAAATCCCTAGCCTCCACCTGCAGCCACAGCCCCTCCCCCAACACCAGCCTCCACCTGCAGCCACAGCCCCTCCCCCAGCACCAGCCTCCACCTGCAGCCTCCACCTGCAGCACCAGCCCCAGCCTCCACGCCACAGTCCCTCCCCCAATCCCAGCCTTAACACCCCCAGCCTCCACGCCACAGTCCCTCCCCCAACCCCACCCTTAACACCCCCAGCCTCCATGCCACAGTCCATCCCCCAACCCCAGCCCTAGCCCCAGCCTTCAACCCCCCCCCAGCTTCCACCCCGAAGCCACAGTGAAACTTCCAGCCCCACCCTCCGTCTTTATGGGCATACAGCAGCAATAACAAGGCATAAATCAATGCTATGTTGCAACAGTTTATTATGAGCTGATTTTGGTGGTATCCTATTTGCAGATTGCTGCAGCGTTGGGTCATTAGTGTGACTGATAGTTAATAAATGACTGGGGTAGTTTCCTCACTCTTTGCTGGTCATGAGGCAGAACACGAGGACCCTGTGTCTGCATGGGTGGGTGGGCTCACACATTAACAGTGTGTTAGCCCCTTCCTTTCAGCGAGCTGCGAAGCCACTTCCTTTCAGCGAGCTGCGAAGCCACTTCCTTTCTGCGAGCTGCGAAGCCACTTCCTCCTTTCAGCGAGCTGCGAAGCCCCTTCCTTTCAGCGAGCTGCGATGCCATTTCCTTTCAGCGAGCTGCGAAGCCCCTTCCTTTCAGCGAGCTGCGAAGCCACTTCCTTTCAGCGAGCTGCGAAGCCACTTCCTTTCAGCGAGCTGCGATGCCATTTCCTTTCAGCGAGCTGCGAAGCCACTTCCTTTCAGCGAGCTGCGAAGCCACTTCCTTTCAGCGAGCTGCGAAGCCACTTCCTTCCAGCGAGCTGCGAAGCCACTTCCTTTCAGCGAGCTGCGAAGCCATTTCCTTTCAGCGAGTTGCGAAGCCACTTCCTTTCAGCGAGCTGCGAAGCCCCTTCCTTTCAGCGAGCTGCGAAGCCCCTTCCTTTCAGCGAGCTGCGAAGCCACTTCCTTTCAGCGAGCTGCGAAGCCACTTCCTTTCAGCGAGCTGCGAAGCCACTTCCTTTCAGCGAGCTGCGAAGCCACTTCCTTTCAGCGAGCTGCGAAGCCCCTTCCTTTCAGCGAGCTGCGAAGCCACTTCCTTTCAGCGAGCTGCGATGCCACTTCCTTTCAGCGAGCTGCGAAGCCACTTCCTTTCAGCGAGCTGCGAAGCCACTTCCTTTCAGCGAGCTGCGAAGCCACTTCCTGTAGGTGTAATTTGTGACACTCTTCCCGCTCTCAGTTTCTCTCTCACACCCTTCACCGTATAATCAGGGAGTAACATTTACGCTGCTGTTTACGCTCTGTTTCAAATCAAATCAAAGTTTATTTGTCACGTGCGCCGAATACAACAGGTGTAGAACTTACAGTGAAATGCTGAATACAACAGGTGTAGTAGACCTCGCAGTGAAATGCTGAATACAACAGGTGTAGTAGACCTCACAGTGAAATGCTGAATACAACAGGTGTAGTAGACCTCACAGTGAAATGCTGAATACAACAGGTGTAGTAGACCTCGCAGTGAAATGCTGAATACAACAGGTGTAGTAGACCTCGCAGTGAAATGCTGAATACAACAGGTGTAGTAGACCTCACAGGTGTAGTAGACCTCACAGTGAAATGCTGAATACAACAGGTGTAGTAGACCTTACAGTGAAATGCTGAATACAACAGGTGTGTAGACCTTACAGTGAAATGCTGAATACAACAGGTGTAGTAGACCTTACAGTGAAATGCTGAATACAACAGGTGTAGTAGACCTTACAGTGAAATGCTGAATACAACAGGTGTAGTAGACCTTACAGTGAAATGCTGAATACAACAGGTGTAGTAGACCTTACAGTGAAATGCTGAATACAACAGGTGTAGTAGACCTTACAGTGAAATGCTGAATACAACAGGTGTGTAGACCTTACAGTGAAATGCTGAATACAACAGGTGTAGTAGGCCTCACAGTGAAATGCTGAATACAACAGGTGTAGTAGACCTTACAGTGAAATGCTGAATACAACAGGTGTAGTAGACCTTACAGTGAAATGCTGAATACAACAGGTGTAGTAGACCTCACAGTGAAATGCTGAATACAACAGGTGTAGTAGACCTTACAGTGAAATGCTGAATACAACAGGTGTAGTAGACCTTACAGTGAAATGCTGAATACAACAGGTGTAGTAGACCTCACAGTGAAATGCTGAATACAACAGGTGTAGTAGACCTCACAGTGAAATGCTGAATACAACAGGTGTAGTAGACCTTACAGTGAAATGCTGAATACAACAGGTGTAGTAGACCTCACAGTGAAATGCTGAATACAACAGGTGTAGTAGACCTCACAGTGAAATGCTGAATACAACAGGTGTGTAGACCTTACAGTGAAATGCTGAATACAACAGGTGTAGTAGACCTTACAGTGAAATGCTGAATACAACAGGTGTAGTAGACCTTACAGTGAAATGCTGAATACAACAGGTGTAGTAGACCTTACAGTGAAATGCTGAATACAACAGGTGTAGTAGACTTTACAGTGAAATGCTGAATACAACAGGTGTGTAGACCTTACAGTGAAATGCTGAATACAACAGGTGTAGTAGACCTCACAGTGAAATGCTGAATACAACAGGTGTAGTAGACCTTACAGTGAAATGCTGAATACAACAGGTGTAGTAGACCTTACAGTGAAATGCTGAATACAACAGGTGTAGTAGACCTCACAGTGAAATGCTGAATACAACAGGTGTAGTAGACCTTACAGTGAAATGCTGAATACAACAGGTGTAGTAGACCTTACAGTGAAATGCTGAATACAACAGGTGTGTAGACCTTACAGTGAAATGCTGAATACAACAGGTGTAGTAGACCTCACAGTGAAATGCTGAATACAACAGGTGTAGTAGACTTTACAGTGAAATGCTGAATACAACAGGTGTAGTAGACCTTACAGTGAAATGCTGAATACAACAGGTGTAGTAGACCTCATAGTGAAATGCTGAATACAACAGGTGTAGTAGACCTCACAGTGAAATGCTGAATACAACAGGTGTAGTAGACTTTACAGTGAAATGCTGAATACAACAGGTGTAGTAGACCTCACAGTGAAATGCTGAATACAACAGGTGTGTAGACCTTACAGTGAAATGCTGAATACAACAGGTATAGTAGACCTTACAGTGAAATGCTGAATACAACAGGTGTAGTAGACCTCACAGTGAAATGCTGAATACAACAGGTGTAGTAGACCTCACAGTGAAATGCTGAATACAACAGGTGTAGTAGACCTCACAGTGAAATGCTGAATACAACAGGTGTAGTAGACCTCACAGTGAAATGCTGAATACAACAGGTGTAGTAGACCTTACAGTGAAATGCTGAATACAACAGGTGTAGTAGACCTGACAGTGAAATGCTGAATAAAACAAGTTTTAATGACTCTAACTTAAGTGTATGTAAACTTCCGACATCAACTGTAACTATTATATTTATATTTTATTTTTATTTCTTGTCTTAAAGGGGAAGGTGTTACAGGCTTTGGTTTTTTCCATTTATATTTCCAGGTCGGACGTTAGCACGTGGGGTGCACCTGTTGGTTTCACCTCGTTAGTCAGTATGTGTTACACCTGTGCTGGCTTGTCCATCTCGTTAGTGGGAAGGTGTTTCACCTGTGCTGGTCCAGGTGATATTTAAGAGTGGCTGACCTAGTGCTCCATTTGTCTTGAGAGATGCAATGGATGGTCAACACCTCCCCATTTTATTTATAGAAAAAAAAACATTATCTGGTTTCAGTGATTTTTTTTGTTTTGCTTCACTTTTTTGGGGGGTTTCTGTCCTGTCTTTAAGTTTGATGTGGGTTTTTCTTTAGTTTGCCTCTTTCTTGGGCAAATTTAGTGTCCGATCACGGTTGTAGTCTTTTGTTGTTGCTGGGTCAACTTTCAGTGGACACCCCCCCCCCCATGAGTGTCTTTTCAGAACCCCTCCTAAAACCCCACCTGTTTCGTGTTGGTTGGTAGTGACTCTTTGATAATTCCCCAATTTCTCTTTGAGCGATTATTTTTGGTTTTCTTTGGTGGGCTCTATTTTCTTTTTTGTCTGCAAAATGAATTATGTAAGAAATGGTGGTGTAAACTTGGAGTAAGGAGGAGATGTGTTGTGTGGTCCTCCTACTACAACTTGCAGTTTATTAGGAAACAGATCAAATAAATTATGATGAACTTCACAGGGTGGTGAATGTGCACAGTGATCTTAATGCTCCTTTGAAATAAATATCTAGGGTTTTATACTGGTGTCTTGACGATCGATGCTTGACTGCTGTTTGACAAATAAAAAATAATTTAGCTCTTATCCATAATAATCTCATCATTTAGACTAACTTACGGATACTTTATCTAGGAGCTGTTGGCCAGAGCTCACATACCAAGACCAGAGTCGGCACATTTGCTAGTTAACTCAGTTAACACCGTTTTTGTGACAGAACTATCCACGTCTGTGCAGCCAGCAGTCAGTCACCAGCTGAGAGCTTCTCTCTTCTCACAGACAGGCCACGTCTGAGCAGCCAGAAGTCAGTCACCAGCTGAGAGCTTCTCTCTTCTCACAGACAGGCCACGTCTGAGCAGCCAGAAGTCAGTCACCAGCTGAGAGCCTCTCTACTAACAGACAGGCCACGTCTGAGCAGCCAGCAGTCAGTCACCAGCTGAGAGCTTCTCTCTTCTCACAGACAGGCCACGTCTGAGCAGCCAGCAGTCAGTCACCAGCTGAGAGCTTCTCTCTACTCACAGACAGGCCACGTCTGAGCACCTAGCAGTCAGTCACCAGCTGAGAGCCTCTCTCTCCTCCAACCAAGAGAGCAGAGAGGGGAAGTGGTGAGGTCATGTGGGTCACAGCTGTACACACAACACACACACATACAGGGCTACTTTCATCACAACAAGCAGCAGCCACTGATTCTAACTACTGCTCCTCTCTAATACAGACAACAGAGACCTCAGTACTGATTCTAACTACTGCTCCTCTCTCCTCCAGACAACAGAGACCTCAGTACTGATTCTAACTACTGCTCCTCTCTAATACAGACAACAGAGACCTCAGTACTGATTCTAACTACTGCTCCTCTCTCCTCCAGACAACAGAGACCTCAGTACTGATTCTAACTACTGCTCCTCTCTAATACAGACAACAGAGACCTCAGTACTGATTCTAACTACTGCTCCTCTCTAATACAGACAACAGAGACCTCAGTACTGATTCTAACTACTGCTCCTCTCTCCTCCAGACAACAGAGACCTCAGTACTGATTCTAACTACTGCTCCTCTCTAATACAGACAACAGATACCCCAGTACTGATTCTAACTACTGCTCCTCTCTAATACAGACAACAGAGACCTCAGTACTGATTCTAACTACTGCTCCTCTCTCCAATACAGACAACAGATACCTCAGTACTGATTCTAACTACTGCTCCTCTCTAATACAGACAACAGAGACCTCAGTACTGATTCTAACTACTGCTCCTCTCTCCAATACAGACAACAGATACCCCAGTACTGATTCTAACTACTGCTCCTCTCTCCTCCAGACAACAGAGACCTCAGTGACCTGGTTTTACTACTGCTCCTCTCTCCTCCAGACAACAGAGACCTCAGTGACCTGGTTTTACTACTGCTCCTCTCTCCAATACAGACAACAGAGACCTCAGTGACCTGGTTTTACTACTGCTCCTCTCTCCAATACAGACAACAGAGACCTCAGTGACCTGGTTTTACTACCAACACCTGGCGCTGTCACCAGACCGTCCGTCAGTAGTAGTGAGTTTGATCTGAAATAGCCTAGAGCGTTCTGTCCACTAGCATCAATGACACTACACACACCACAGTTTAGAGCAGGGGTTGTTGGCGTTAGGTGCTCTCGTTGTTGGCGGTAGGCCCAGAGAGCAAATCAAGTGCACCGATAGGCCCACCGCTGTCCAATCAGATAGCTCAGATCACCGTGTCTGGACGGTTTCCTGGAGACATAGACTGTTAAAAAAAAAAAAAAAAAAAAACCTCGAACGACAAAAGTTGATACTGTGAGATTTCAAAGAGCTGCTGTTTTTTATTTATTTTTATGAGTGAGTTTGTGTTTCAGTAGTTACTCAGCGCTGTCAACACTGTCAAGCCTTAAAATGTGGGTTCTCCCTACTGTACTTCCACTGCAGCTGTAATACTGAGTATTGCAAAGTGTTTCCGATAAGATTGTTGTTGTTATTTTTAGCAGCGTGTTTTAATATGGAGGAATATTTCACTTTCTCTGGTCACAGGAGTAACAACATGAATTGATGCATGAGGCAGAAATGATGCGGTGTCGACCTGAATTCTGCTATCAGCTGGAAGACTGTCCCCTTTCCTCAGCAGAGGGGAGGACGACACACACACACACACACACACACACACACACAGGGTAAAAACATCACACAAGAGCCACAATTACAGCCCTCAAACATGAAAAGTCTATTTACATTTTTTTTTTTTGACTGAGTTCCTGTTTTTAATGGTTGGGACTACGTGCTGGTTGGCTGGGTAGGATAAACAAACATTTTAGGGTTTGGTCTGGATACGAGTAGGTAGGGGGAGGGAGGAGAGGAGAGAGGAGAGAGGATGGGGGAGAGGAGAGGAGGGGAGAGGAGAGGGGAGGGGAGGAGGGGAGAGGAGAGGAAAGGAGAGGGAGAGAGGGGAGGGGGAGGGGGGAGAGGAGAGGGAGGAGGGGAGAGGAGAGGGAGAGAGGGGAGGGGGGAGAGGAGAGGGGAGGGGAGAGGAGAGGAGAGGGAGAGAGGAGAGGGAGGAGGGGAGAGGAGAGGAAAGGAGAGGGAGAGAGGGGAGGGGGAGAGGAGAGGAGAGGGGAGGGGGGAGAGGAGAGGAGAGGGAGAGAGGAGAGGGGAGGGGAGAAGAGAGGAGAGAGAAGAGGGGAGGGGACGAGAAAGAAGATAAGAGGGGAGGGGAGGGGAGCAGAGGAAGGGGAGGAGAGAAGAGAAGAGGGGAGGGGAGCAGAGGGATAGTGGCTGGATTACATGGTGCTCGTAGACCTGTGGTCTGGATGGCACTGTCGTGTGTTTAGCACACATGAACTCTGTTCTGCTCCGTTCTGCTCCGTTCTGCTCACCCTCAACCCTCAGAACGGCTTCTGGGACACAATCAATTGAGCTGCCACATGCCTTTAGGCGTGCACACACACACACACACACACACACACACACACACACACACGCACACACACACACACGCACACGCACACGCACACACACACACACGCACACACAAACTTCTTCTTCTCTTTATCCCTCTGCCCTTCACACAGGGCCGGCTCTAGTATTTGGGGGCCTAAGCAAAGTTTGATTGGGGGACCCCCCAACCCCAACCTCACAGCAAAACATTTTAGTGTCCCCCTCTTGACGGTGGAGAGAAAAATGTATGTTTTGATGTAAATTTCCTGCAATTCCTCACATTTTGACGTGTAGAGGAGCAGAGGAGGTGGCTGATCCCTGTCATCTGTCACTATTGAATTTAATTTATTTTGGGTAACAGACATATACAACAAAATACACAATGTGGACCCAGAGGATATCACTTGAAAGTATTAATTAAAACGTATATTTCCAAAGTGGTCCTCGATGGTAAAAACAATAACACATATAATAATTAAAAGACAAGACAAAATTACAAACATAAATTAATTAATTAATATTGACATCCTTAAAAGGGGACACTATTCACTGCTCAACTCCCGAACCTTAAAAATCAACCATATTGATTTCACATTAAAACTATCTATTAATTACACATCATACAGATCCTTCAGATAAATATACCTGACCAGCAGGCATGAGGTGCAGTGGACTGGTTTCTCTTACTGAGACGACCTTGTCCAAATGTAAACCTGTGAACCTGCTTTTTAAAAGCTATTTCTACTTTTTCTTTGCTTGATCTGGCCCATTTTCTAATAGAGGACAGCTATTGGCCCATTTTCTAATAGAGGACAGCTATTGGCCCATTTCCTAATAGAGGACAGCTACAGGCCCATTTCCTAATAGAGGACAGCTACTGGCCCATTTCCTGATAGAGGACAGCTACTGGCCCATTTCCTAATAGAGGACAGCTATTGGCCCATTTTCTCTGGGAAAGCAACTAAAACTAGTAGGTAGCTGGATTACTACTGTGTTTGTAGGTACATACGTCCGTGTGCGTGCATGTGCCTGCACGTGTGTTCCAGCTAGACCGTGCCACCGTGCCACCATGCCACCGTGCCACCGTGCAGGCAGTAAATCAGAAGATTATTAGTTTTATGATCCCAGAGAGAGAGGAATTGCCAATGATCTCAGAGCCATGGGAATGAAAGGTAATGGGCCAGCTGATTGGTGGATACTTCCAGCCCAAACCCACCTCATTTATTATTCTACTACTACTGATAAAATACAATACACCCCAAGAAATACAATACACCCCAAGAAATACAATACAATACACCCTAAGAAATACTATACAATACACCCCAAGAAATACAATACACCCCAAGAAATACAATACACCCCAAGAAATACAATACACCCCAAGAAATACAATACAATACACCCTAAGAAATACAATACAATACACCCCAAGAAATACTATACAATACACCCCAAGAAATACAATACAATACACCCTAAGAAATACTATACAATACACCCTAAGAAATACTATACAATACACCCTAAGAAATACTATACAATACACCCTAAGAAATACAATACAATACACTCCAAGATCAATTCCATTTCAATTCCAATGAATTCACCGAAATTCCAATTCTAATTCTCTTCCATGTTTTTTCAATGAGGAACATTTGGAATTGGAATTTGGTTTACAAATATAGCTAGTGTTAGCTAATGATAGCTAGTGATAGCTAGTGTTAGCTAGTGATAGCTAGTGTTAGCTGGTGATCGCTAGTGTTAGCTAGTGTTAGCTGGTGATAGCTAGTGTTAGCTAGTGTTAGCTAGTGATAGCTAGTTTTAGCTAATGATAGCTAGTGTTAGCTAGTGATAGCTAATGATAGCTAGTGTTAGCTAATGATAGCTAGTGTTAGCTAGCGATGGCTAGTGTTAGCTAGTGATGGCTAGTGATGGCTAGTGTTAGCTAGTGATGGCTAGTGATGGCTAGTGTTAGCTAGTGATAGCTAGTGATAGCTAGTGTTAGCTAATGATAGCTAGTGTTAGCTAGTGATAGTGATTCACATGCTAGGCCTATTTGAAACATTGCCATCTGGCTGCATTTACCCACTTTGCCCAAAGTTTAGAACAACTGAACATAATTCATAATTACTTTTATATTCTGTTAGTTCGTTTTGGAGGCAAAAATAATAGTTTTAGTTTTATTTAATAATTATTTAATTTTATTATTAATTATTTAATTATTTAATTTTAGTTTACACACACACACACCGCATGTCTGCCTGTCAACGTAATCTTACAGCTACAGTGTTGGCTTCCACACACACACACACACACACACACACACACACACACACACACACACACACACACACACACACACACACACACACACACACACGCTCCGTATCTGAAGCGATGCCACAAACCACCAACCACGTTCAGCAGCAGCAGCGTCTGCAGCACAGCTTCTCTCTGACTGACTTCAAACATGAAGAAGTTGGGATAACATTTAGCTTGGGGTGGTGTGTGTGTGTGTGTGTGTGTGTGGTGGGTGGCGATGGCTTCTCTCTGACATGTCCCAGCTGCTGGCAGACTGGTGTAATGTGAGGAAGAGAAGAGAGGATTTATTACAGGGCTTGTAGCTGTTGAAAACCATAACCACACACACACACACACACACACACACGTCTTGGCTTTGTGTGAAAATAATACATCCAGGACGACAGGATCTTTCTAAAACTGAGCTCTTTGTTAGCTAGCTATAACTTGCATGTTCGTGTACGTGACTCCGGCCATGATGAACTGCAATGACCTCACGACCTGGGTGGTCTTAACCAATCATAGCGCACTATGAAATGACAGTAGAATGCCCCCCCCCCAAAAAAAAAATTCATTATATGTTGACACATATGAATATTATATCACCAGTCATATTTTCAAGCTTTTCTTTTGAATTCATACTCTGTAGTTTGAACTCAAAGTAACTAACCATTTATACTGCATCAACATAACAGACTCTGTAACAATGTTTCAACGTTCTATTACTGTTAGAACCAACCTCATCAACAGACTCTGTAACAATGTTTCAACGTTCTATTACTGTTAGAACCAACCTCATCAACAGACTCTGTAACAATGTTTCAACGTTCTATTACTGTTAGAACCAACCTCATCAACAGACTCTGTAACAATGTTTCAACGTTCTATTACTGTTAGAACCAACCTCATCAACAGACTCTGTAACAATGTTTCAACGTTCTATTACTGTTAGAACCAACCTCATCAACAGACTCTGTAACAATGTTTCAACGTTCTATTACTGTTAGAACCAACCTCATCAACAGACTCTGTAACAATGTTTCAACGTTCTATTACTGTTAGAACCAACCTCATCAACAGACTCTGTAACAATGTTTCAACGTTCTATTACTGTTAGAACCAACCTCATCAACAGACTCTGTAACAATGTTTCAACGTTCTATTACTGTTAGAACCAACCTCATCAACAGACTCTGTAACAATGTTTCAACGTTCTATTACTGTTAGAACCAACCTCATCAACAGACTCTGTAACAATGTTTCAACGTTCTATTACTGTTAGAACCAACCTCATCCATAACAGACTCTGCAACAATGTTTCAACGTTCTATTACTGTTAGAACCAACCTCATCAACAGACTCTGTAACAATGTTTCAACGTTCTATTACTGTTAGAACCAACCTCATCAACAGACTCTGTAACAATGTTTCAACGTTCTATTACTGTTAGAACCAACCTCATCAACAGACTCTGTAACAATGTTTCAACGTTCTATTACTGTTAGAACCAACCTCATCAACAGACTCTGTAACAATGTTTCAACGTTCTATTACTGTTAGAACCAACATTTCTCAACATCTCAGCTTGTCACTGTAACAAAGCATATATCAAAACATTTCAAGTTAACTTTTCAATAACAACTTGACAGTTTGGAACTCTTTAAGGGCAGTGGATCCGCCTACACCCCCCTTTTGACATTTCACAGGTCTAGGACAGCTCTGGGCTTGACCTCTCTTCCTGACCTTGTGTGGTATGAAGCCGATTCTGCTTTTGCGTCTGTCAACAGGTCTCGTGTGCGGCCCCTTGCAGATAAGTATGGTGTGTGTGTTAAGTCCATGACGTCATCTCGGCAGTGTGTTGTTCTGTCATGTTCAGTTGGTGATGACCACCACTCCTTCTGCAGTGGAGCGGCCGTGATACGGGGCGGCAGCGTAGCCTAGTGGTTAGAGTGTAGAGGAGATAGGTAGCCTAGTGGTTAGAGTGTAGAGATGACAGGTAGTCTAGTGGTTAGAGTGTAGAGGTGGAAGGTAGTCTAGTGGTTAGAGTGTAGAGGTGGCAGGTAGTCTAGTGGTTAGAGTGTAGAGGTGACAGCTAGTCTAGTGGTTAGAGTGTAGAGGTGGCAGGTAGCCTAGTGGTTAGAGTGTAGAGGTGGCAGGTAGCCTAGTGGTTAGAGTGTAGAGATGACAGGTAGGTTAGTGGTTAGAGTGTAGAGATGACAGGTAGTCTTGTGGTTAGAGTGTAGAGGTGGTAGGTAGTCTAGTGGTTAGAAGGTAGAGGAGGCAGCGTAGCCTAGTGGTTAGAGTGTAGAGGTGGTAGGTAGTCTAGTGGTTAGAGTGTAGAGATGACAGGTAGTCTTGTGGTTAGAGTGTAGAGGTGGCAGGTAGCCTAGTGTTTAGAGTGTAGAGGTGGCAGGTAGTCTAGTGGTTAGAGTGTAGAGGTGGCAGGTAGCCTAGTGGTTAGAGTGTAGAGGTGGCAGGTAGTCTAGTGGTTAGAGTGTAGAGGTGGCAGGTAGCCTAGTGGTTAGAGTGTAGAGATGACAGGTAGTGTAGTGTTTAGAGTGTAGAGGTGGCAGGTAGTCTAGTGGTTAGAGTGTAGAGGTGGCAGGTGGTCTAGTGGTTAGAGTGTAGAGGTGGCAGGTAGCCTAGTGGTTAGAGTGTAGAGGTGGCAGGTAGCCTAGTGGTTAGAGTGTAGAGGTGGCAGGTGGTCTAGTGGTTAGAGTGTAGAGGTGGCAGGTAGCCTAGTGGTTAGAGTGTAGAGGGGTAATCTAGTGGTTAGAGTGTAGAGGTGGTAGGTAGTCTAGTGGTTAGAGTGTAGTGGTGGCAGGTAGTCTAGTGGTTAGAGTGTAGTGGTGGTAGGTAGCCTAGTGGTTAGAGTGTAGAGGAGGTAGTCTAGTGGTTAGAGTGTAGAGGTGGTAGGTAGTCTAGTGGTTAGAGTGTAGAGGTGGCAGGTAGCCTAGTGGTTAGAGTGGAGGGGAGGCAGCGTAGCCTAGTGGTTAGAGGGTAGAGGAGGCAGCGTAGCCTAGTGGTTAGAGGGTAGAGGCGGCAGCGTAGCCTAGTGGTTCGAGGGGTAGAGGAGGCAGCGTAGCCTAGTGGTTAGAAGGTAGAGGAGGCAGCGTAGCCTAGTGGTTAGAGGGTAGAGGCGGCAGCGTAGCCTAGTGGTTAGAGGGTAGAGGAGGCAGCGTAGCCTAGTGGTTAGAGGTGGCAGGTAGCCTAGTGGTTAGAGTGTAGAGGAGGCAGGTAGCCTAGTGGTTAGAGTGTAGAGGAGGCAGGTAGTCTAGTGGTTAGAGTGTAGAGGTGGTAGGTAGCCTAGTGGTTAGAGTGTAGAGGAGGCAGGTAGCCTAGTGGTTAGAGGGTAGAGGTGGCAGGTAGCCTAGTGGTTAGAGTGTAGAGGCGGCAGGTAGCCTAGTGGTTCAAGTGTAGAGGCAGCAGCGTAGCCTAGTGGTTAGAGGGCAGAGGAGGCAGGTAGCCTAGTGGTTAGAGCATTGGACTAGTAACCGAAAGGTTGCAAGATCAAATCCCCGAGCTGACAAGGTAATAATAAATCTGTCGTTCGTCCCCTGAACAAGGCACTTAACCCACTGTTCCCTGGTAGGCCGTCATTGTAAATAACATTTTGTTCTTAACTGACTTGCCTAGTTAAATAAAGGTAAAATAAAAAATAAATATGAATGTTCAGTGTGGTTGACTGCTGGCTTTCAGTAGCAATGCTCCTGGATAGTGACAGACCGTTCGGTGGTGGCAGTGGTCTAGCTGACCTGTCATAGTACCTCGTTTAGTGTTGCTGTCTCTGTGCACATGTTGCATGCACTTCCTTGTAGCTGTTGGTGCTGGGAAGGATTCAGCGAAGTCTGGTACTCATCAACAGCTGGGCTGGCACACAGTACCAGTCAAAAGTTTGGACACACCTACTCATTCAAGGGTTTTTCTTTATTTTTTACAATTTTCAACATTGTAGAATAATAGTTGAAGACATCAAAAATATGAAATAAAACATATGGAATCATGTAGTTTTAAACAACTCAAAATATATTTTATATTTCAGATTCTTCAAAGTAGCCACCCTTTGCCTTGATGACAGCTTTTGCACACTGTTGGCATTCTCTCAACCAGCTTCACCTGGAATGCTTTACCAACAGTCTTGAAGGAGTTCCCACATATGCTGAGCCTTCTGATGAACTCCACCAACGGAGCAGAGAACAGACTGTGGAAATCAGCTACGATTCTTCCAACGTCAAACGCTTACCTTATACATATGTTTGGCCTCTTTAGTTGCGTGTCCCTTTGTTTTACTGAAATACCGTACTTTTGAATAAACTTTATGAAATTCAACCAGCGATTGTTTTGTGACTGAAATTAAATTGGCAATGAGCAAACAGTCGGAGGTTTTATTTGATTCATGTGTATTGAAAAAGTATGAATTTGGATCATCATTAAACCATCACTGTAGCCACAGCAAGCTAGACAGCCAGTCAGCCAGTCAGCCAGTCAGCCAGCAAGCCAGCCAGTCAGCCAGCCAGTCAGCCAGCCAGCCAGTCAGCCAGCCAGCCAGCCAGTCAGCCAGTCAGCCAGCCAGTCAACCAGTCAGCCAGCTAGTCAACCAGTTAGCCAGCCAGCCAGTCAGCCAGTCAGCCAGCTAGTCAACCAGTTAGCCAGCCAGTCAGTCAGCCAGTCAGCCAGCTAGTCAACCAGTTAGCCAGCCAGTCAGTCAGAGCAGACAGCATGAGATATCCCTGCTGTTTTGTTGTTTTACCTGAAATGCACAAGGTCCTCTACTCCGCCAATGAATAAATTAATCCACACATAAAACGGCCAACCGAATCGTTTCCAGTCATCTCTCCTCCTTCCAGGCTTTTTCTCCTCTGGACGTTATATGGTGATTGGCAACTAACTTTCATAAATTAGGTGCATTATCGCCACTGACCTCGTTCGTCTTTCAATCACTCACGTGGGTACAACCAATAAGGAGATGGCTCGTCGGTACCTGCTTCTATAAACCAATGAGGAGATGGCAGGTGGGTACCTGCTTCTATAAACCAATGAGGAGATGGCAGGTGGGTACCTGCTTCTATAAACCAATGAGGAGATGGCTCGTCGGTACCTGCTTCTATAAACCAATAAGGAGATGGCTCGTCGGTACCTGCTTCTATAAACCAATTAGGAGATGGGAGAGACAGGACATGCAGCTCGATCTGCGTCACAAATAGAACTGACTTCTATTTTAGCCCTTGGCAACGCAGGCGCTCGTTGGCGCACGTGAGCAGTGTGGGTGCAATAATTTAATAATACAGATTTCTACATTTATTTTGCAACGCTCGAGGCACGGGACGCGAGTGGTGTAGTCAGCCTGTTATAGTTTTAACACACACTCTGTAGCTCATACCAATACAATCCTTATAGCTAGAGGACTAACACACACTCTATAGCTCATACCAATACAATCCTTATAGCTAGAGGACTAACACACACTCTGTAGCTCATACCAATACAATCCTTATAGCTAGAGGACTAACACACACTCTATAGCTCATACCAATACAATCCTTATAGCTAGAGGACTAACACACACTCTGTAGCTCATACCAATACAATCCTTATAGCTAGAGGACTAACACACACTCTGTAGCTCATACCAATACAATCCTTATAGCTAGAGGACTAACACACACTCTATAGCTCATACCAATACAATCCTTATAGCTAGAGGACTAACACACACTCTGTAGCTCATACCAATACAATCCTTATAGCTAGAGGACTAACACACACTCTGTAGCTCATACCAATACAATCCTTATAGCTAGAGGACTAACACACACTCTATAGCTCATACCAATACAATCCTTATAGCTAGAGGACTAACACACACTCTATAGCTCATACCAATACAATCCTTATAGCTAGAGGACTAACACACACTCTATAGCTCATACCAATACAATCCTTATAGCTAGAGGACTAACACACACTCTGTAGCTCATACCAATACAATCCTTATAGCTAGAGGACTAACACACACTCTGTAGCTCATACCAATACAATCCTTATAGCTAGAGGACTAACACACACTCTATAGCTCATACCAATACAATCCTTATAGCTAGAGGACTAACACACACTCTGTAGCTCATACCAATACAATCCTTATAGCTAGAGGACTAACACACACTCTATAGCTCATACCAATACAATCCTTATAGCTAGAGGACTAACACACACTCTATATCTCATACCAATACAATCCTTATAGCTAGAGGACTAACACACACTCTATAGCTCATACCAATACAATCCTTATAGCTAGAGGACTAACACACACTCTATAGCTCATACCAATACAATCCTTATAGCTAGAGGACTAACACACACTCTGTAGCTCATACCAATACAATCCTTATAGCTAGAGGACTAACACACACTCTGTAGCTCATACCAATACAATCCTTATAGCTAGAGGACTAACACACACTCTGTAGCTCATACCAATACAATCCTTATAACTAGAGGACTAACACACACGCTAACAAACACTTTGCTGATTCTATCTACTTTTAACTCTTTAATGTTTGATGGTATTTGTTTGAAAGCAAAAGCAACAAGTATGTAATTATGACCTAATTATTAAGATGCTAGAGCACAAAAACACACACACACACACACACACACACACACACACACACACACACACACACACACACACACACACACACACACACACACACACACACACACACACACACACACACACACACACACACACACACACACACACACACCTCATTATCATCTTGAGTAAGAGCATTAATAATCTAACAACCAATTAGCACAGTGTTACTGTTAGCGACGGGTGTGGACATAACATCCCAAGCGAATTCCTTCCTGTGTGTGTGTGTGTGTGTGTGTGTGTGTGTGTGTGTGTGTGTGTGTGTGTGTGATGATACAACACAATATATTCCAGAGCTGTTAGAGAAATGAAACAGTCGGTATAGCTGCTGCTTTTAGCTGCTTATACATCTAGTCTCTAGGCTCCACATGGCACACCCTATATAATGCATCACTTTTGACCAGGGCCCACAGAGAATAGTATGCTACTTGGGATGCAGCCCCCAGTCAGTGTGCCACACTCTGTGCCCATATGGCACAATCATGGTGTCGCTAGTTGGCAGCAAGCCAGAGGGAGGTGAGGATGGAAGCTCATCTCTTGGCAGTAGTACTGTAGACTACTTTATCACACCGTCTTCAACCCAGAGTCTCTCAGAGCGTTCACAGTCAGCCTACGGTACTAACACCCCTATCGTAACAAAAATCACAGTCTAGTTGAACAGAGCAATACTCAATCATGAGGCATCGAGTTCCGAACAAATTAGAATTCAAACCTTTCTTCAAGAAAAAAAATTAATAAGTAAATGTCAAATTGTCTTTCTCTCTAACCATCGCACTACTGACCACACTAATTAATAAACACGTCCACCAAAAAAATAAAAGAGGGCAAAATCTTTGCTTGCTTTATTGACTTTAAAAAAGCATTTGATTCTATTTGGCACGAAGGGCTATTCTACAAGATTCTCCAAAGTGGGCTTGGTGGTAAGGTGTATGACTTAATAAAATGTATGTACACAGAAAACAAGTGTGCAATAAAAATCAAAACCAAAGAACAGAATTATTTTCACAACGTCGAGGTGTGAGACAAGGCTGCAGTTTGAGTCCAAATCTTTTCAACATTTATATCAGTGAATTGGCAGACATGTTGGACCATTCTCCAGCCTCAGGACTCACACTATTTGACACAGAGGTGAAATACCTGCTATATGCTGATGACTTGGTACTTCTATCACCAACCAAAGAAGGTCTTCAACAGAACATTAATATTCTAGAGCAATATTGCCATAATTGGGCCCTGGCAGTAAATTTCCAAAAAACGAAAATCATGATTTTCCCCCCAAAAAAACAGATGTCATAAGGACAAATATAAATTCACCCTAAACAACACCCTAATTAAACACATTAAAGATTACACCTACCTTGGTCTGACCATATCTGCATCGGGAAACTTCAATATGGCAGTGAATGCACTCAAAGACTGCAAAACATTGTATGCAATAAAAATGAAATTATTCAAAATCAACATCCCAATTAGAATTTGGACCAAAATATTTGACAGTGTAATCCTACCAATAGCTCTTTACGGAAGTGATGTTTGGGGGCCACTCAATAAACTGGACTTTAAAATGTGGGACAAACATCCAATTGAAGCCCAACATGCAGAATTCTGTCGGAAAATCCTACAAGTCCAGAGAAATACACCAACTAATGCATGTAGGGCAGAATTGGGCCGCTTTCCAGTAATAATGAAAATACAGACAAGATCATAAAAATTTTGGCTACATCTAAATTCAAGTCCAAATTCAAGTCTGCAATTTAAAGCACTCCAAACCCAAGAGCTGAGCCCAGAAACGAGCCCTCTCAGTCAGCTGGTGTTGGACCTCACCAACCAAGCTGACACCAGCACTGCTTCAAAAGAAAGAATTCAAATAAACAAAATCATGAACCAATCAAAGGACTCATATTTACAACATTGGAAAAACAAAACAAAATCCCAAAGCCGACTAAATTGCTACCTGACCCTAAACAGAGAATATGAATTGACTGATTATCTCTACTCTGTCAGAGATACGAAGCAGAGACAGATCCTTACCAAGTACAGGCTGAGTGACCACCGATTGGCAATAGAAACCGGCAGACATAAAAAGACATGGCTACCCAAAGAGGAGCGTGTATGTGGTCACTGCACGACAGGGGAGGTAGAGACAGAGATGCACTTTCTCCTTTACTGTGAGAAATATTCCTCACCAAGAGATTCATTATTCACAGAAATGACTACATTTATTCCAAATTTGAACTTATTAAACCCAGAGGAAAAACTAAAAATACTCATGGGCGAAGGAGAAACGGCTCCTCTTGCAGATAAATATGTATTTGCCTGCCACAGCCTGAGGGACACTAATAATAACATCTGCATAGTAAACAGTAACTTACTTATTATTACTATTATTACTATTATTGTTATTACTACTATTATTGTTGTTTATCATTCCAAATAGTAGCTGTATGGGTGGTAATGGTAATGATAGCAGTTTAGTAGTGGTAATGATGATAGTAGTTGTAGTACTGATGTAATGGTGAAGATGACCGTTACAAAAGAGAGAGAGAGAGAGAGAGAGAGAGAGAGAGAGAGAGAGAGAGAGAGAGAGAGAGAGAGAGAGACAGAGAGACACAGAGATCCTGATCATAGCCACTATTAAAGAACTGAATCAGCTCTTGTGTCAGCCACTGTTAAAGAACTGAATCAGCTCTTGTGTCAGCCACTGTTAAAGAACTGAATCAGCTCTTGTGTCAGCCACTGTTAAAGAACTGAATCAGCTCTTGTGTCAGCCACTGTTAAAGAACTGAATCAGCTCTTGTGTCAGCCACTGTTAAAGAACTGAATCAGCTCTTGTGTCAGCCACTGTTAAAGAACTGAATCAGCTCTTGTGTCAGCCACTGTTAAAGAACTGAATCAGCTCTTGTGTCAGCCACTGTTAAAGAACTGAATCAGCTCTTGTGTCAGCCACTGGTAACTAGGCAAGTCAGTTAAGCGGAAATTGTTATTTTCAATGACGGTCTACCAGGGAACAGTGGGGTTAACTGCCTTGTTCAGGGGCAGAACGACAGATTTTGACCTTGTCAGCTCGAGGATTCGATCTAGAAATCTTTCAGTTACTAGTCCAACGCTCTAACTGCTAGGCTACCTAGTAGTAGTATTAGTTCCTAGTTCCATTGAAAATAAAAATGTGTTCTTAACTGACTTGCCTAGTTAAATAAAACATTAAAAAAATATATATTATTATTATTATTGGACAAGATAGATAATGGGATAAAAAAGTAATTGAAAACATCTGATGAATAATAATGAACTAGCAAGTGAAGACAAGGCCTGTCTACTGAGAGCATTGCAACCCATCCCCTGCCCAACAACACAAGTCACTGGTAACCTATTAGAGTTAAAAACAAAAATGTATGTTTTAAGTGAGAAGTCAACGTTGGTCTGAAGTTGAAAAGGAAAGGAAATTCACACGAGCATCACAATGCCTACTCCACCCATGCTCTACCAAGGTTTTACAGCATCACAATGCCTACTCCACCCATGCTCTACCAAGGTTTTACAGCACCACAATGCCTACTCCACCCATGCTCTACCAAGGTTTTACAGCACCACAATGCCTACTCCACCCATGCTCTACCAAGGTTTTACAGCACCACAATGCCTACTCCGCCCATGCTCTACCAAGGTTTTACAGCACCACAATGCCTACTCCACCCATGCTCTACCAAGGTTTTACAGCACCACAATGCCTACTCCACCCATGCTCTACCAAGGTTTTACAGCACCACAATGCCTACTCCACCCATGCTCTACCAAGGTTTTACAGCACCACAATGCCTACTCCACCCATGCTCTACCAAGGTTTTACAGAACCACAATGCCTACTCCACCCATGCTCTACCAAGGTTTCCCATCACACAGATTTGACCTACTACAGAAGCTATGTTAGTCTATTGTACTTCAGACTATGTGTAGGCAGGTTGAGAAGGTTTGAATCCTAAACAGCCTAGCATGTGTGAAGGCCCCCACCGACCCAAGAGGGCTGGGTGATCTTGCTCTCCGAGGCTGATGAGAGTAATATCTTTAATCAAGTTAACAATCGCAAGGCCGCGGGGCCTGACGGTATTCCAGAGCATTCTCAGAGTATGCACAGAACAGCTGGCAGGCATTTTCACTGGTCATTTTCAACCTCTCCTTGTCCCAGTCTGTTAACCCCCACATGTCTCAAGCTGACCACCGTCATTCCACAATGACTATCGTCCTGTAACACTGACATCTGTAATCATGAAGTGCTTTGAAAGGCTGATTATGGCAGACATCAACTCCATCATCCCAGACACCCTAGACCCACTCCAAATTAGATACCACCCCAACAAATCCATAGACGACGCAATCTCAATTGCACTCCACACTGCCCTCACCCACCTAGATAAGAGGAACAACTATGTGAGAATGCTGTTCATTGTCTACAGCTTAGTGTTCAACACCATTGTCCCCTCTAAGCTCGTCACCAAGCTTAGGACCGGGAGTGAACACCTCCCTCTGCAACTGGATGATGGTCTACCGGCTTTAGGGACCTTTAACAGAATGTGACTGGCAGAACAAGCGTTGTATGTGGAGGATGAGGGTTGCAATAGGTATCTCAGATAGGGGGGAGTGAGGCCTAAGAGCGTTTTATAAATAAACATTAACCAGTGGGTCTTGCGACGGATATACAGAGATGACCAATTTACAGAGGAGTATAGAGTGCAGTGATGTGTCTTATAAGGAGCATTGGTTGCAAATCTGATGGCCGAATGGTAAAGAACATCTAGCCGCCGAGAGCACCCTTACCTGCCGATCTATAAATTACTTATTCTCCGTAATCTAGCATGGGTAGGCCAAGCTCCAGTACCTCTATATCAGGCGGTGTGAAATGAAGACCCGGAAAATCATTAAAAGATTCCAGCCAACCAAGGCCATAGACTGACTGTTCTCTCTGTTTCCGCACAGCAAGCGGTACCGGCGCACCCAGTGCATAACGTATGACACCAACAGGCTCCTGAACAGCTTTATCACCAAGCCGTAAGACTGATAAATAGCTAACACTATGGCTACCTGGACTATCGGAGCTGACCGTTGTATTTGTAACCATAGCGCCGGATGACGTTTTACGATCCCATTGTGGTTTTTTTGTTCGTTTATTTACATTGTTTGCAAACTTTTTTTTTTTTTACTTATTTTGAACATAATGTTGTAGCTACCGTCTCTTATGACCGAAAATAACTTTTAGACATCAGGACTGTGATTACTCACCACGGAATCCTTTTATTCCTTTAACGAGTCTGACGAGCCCGACACGAAGGATGTACTGCTTTTCTCGGGAACAGGGTCAGATCCTCGTGACTTGCGTGAAGAGGAGGCGGAGAAAAAGGGGCCAGAGGGCGGGGCTGCCTTCTGAGAATTCGTAGGCGATCGAATAAACCCCCACTTCCTTCCATTCTGCTAGCAAACCTGCAATCCTAGGAGAATAAAATAGATGACCTACACGGAAGATTAAACTAACAACGGGACATTCAAATGTGTAATATCTTATGCTTCAGGGAGTCGTGGCTAAATGACGACACTATCAACATACAGCTGGCTGGTTATACGCTGTATCAGTCATTGGCTTCATCAATAAGTGCATCGATGACTTCGTCCCCACAGTGACCGTACGTACATACCCCAACCAGAAGCCATGGATTACAGGCAACATCCGCACTGAGCTAAAGGCTGGAGCTCCTGCTTTCAAGGAGTGGGACTCTAACCCGGAAGCTTATAAGAAATCGCGCTATGCCCTCCGACGAACCATCAAACAAGCAAAGCTTCAATACAGGACTAAGATCGAATCGTACCTCACCGGCTCGGATGCTCGTCGGATGTGGTAGGGCTTACAAACCATTACAGACTACAAAGGGAAACACAGCCAAGAGCTGCCCAGTGACGAGCTAAACTACTTCTATGCTCGCTTCGAGGCAAATAACACTGAAACATGCATGAGAGCACCAGCTGTTGCGGATGACTGTGTGATCACTCACTCCGCAGCCAACGTGAGTAAGACCTTTAAACAGGTCAACATTCACAAGGCTGCAGGGCCAGACAGATTACCAGGACGTGTACTGCGAGCATGCGCTGACCAACTGGCAAGTGTCTTCACTGACATTTTCAACCTCTCCCTGTCTGTAATACCAACATGTTTTAAGCAGACCACCATAGTGCCTGTGCCCAAGAAATTCATGTCTGTAGCCATGAAGTGCTATGAAAGGCTAGTCATGGCTCACATCAACACCATTATCCCAGAAACCCTAGACCCAATTCAATTTGCATATGATGATGCAATCTCTATTGCACTCCACACTGCCCTTTCCCACCTGGACTAAAGGAACATCTATGTGAGAATGCTATTCATTGACTACAGCTCAGCGTTCAACACCATAGTGCCCTCAAAGCTCATCACTAAGCTAAGGACCCTGGGACTAAAGACCTCCCTCTGCAACTGGATCCTGGACTTCCTGACGGGCCGTCCACAGGTGATGAGGGTAGGTAGCAACACATCTGCCACGCTGATCCTCAACACCGGAGCTCCCCAAGGGTGCGTGCTCAGTCCCCTCCTGTACTTTCTCTTCACTCATGACTCCACGGCCAGGCACGACTCAAACACCATCATTAAGTTTGCCGATGACACAACAGTGGTAGGCCTGATCACTAACAACGATGAGACAGCCTATAGGGAGGAGGTCAAAGACCTGGCCATGTGGTGCCAGGACAACAACCTCTCTCTCAACATGATCAAGACAAAGGAGATGATTGTGGACTACAGGAAAAAGAAAAGCAAAGAAGCCACTTCTCTCCAGGAAAAGGGGACAGACTGATATTCTGCATAAGGTACAGGGATTGGACTGGGGTAAAGTCATTTTCTCTGATTGTTTGGGGCATCCGGAAAAAAGCTTGTCCGGAGAAGACAAGGTGAGTGCTACCATCAGTCCTGTGTCATACCAACAGTAAAGCATCCTGAGACCATTCATGTGTGGGGTTGCTTCTCAGCCAAGGGAGTGGGCTCACTCACAATTTTGCGTAAGAACACAGCCATGAATAAAGAATGGTACCAACACATCCTCCGAGAGCAACTTTTCCCAACCATCCTGGAAAAGTTTTGTGACGAACAATGCCTTTTCCAGCATGATGGAGCACCCTGCCATAAGGCAAAAGTGATAACTAAGTGGCTTGGGGAACAAAACATCGATATTTTGTGTCCATGGCCAGGAAACTCCCCAGACCGTAATCCCATTGAGAACTTGTGGTCAATCCTCAAGAAGCGGGTGGACAAACAAAACCCCACAAATTCTGACAAACTCCAAGCATTGATTATGCAAGAATGAGCTGCCATCAGTCAGGATGTGGCCTAGCATGCCAGGGCGGATTGCAGAGGTCTTGAAAAAGAAGGGTCAACACTGCAAATATTGACTCTTTGCATCAACTTCATGTAATTGTCAATAAAAGCCTTTGACACTTATGAAATGCTTGTAATTATACTTCAGTATTCCATAGTAACATCTGACAAAAATATCTAAAGACACTGAAGCAGCAAACTTTGTGGAAATTAATATTTGTGTCATTCCTAAAACTTTTGGCCACGACTGTATATAGTCTCGCTATTGTTATTTTACTACTGCTCTTTAATTACTTGTTACTTTTATTTCTCATTCTTATCCATATTTCTTTAAACTGCATTGTTGGTTAGGGGCTCGCAAGTAAGCATTTCACCTAAGGTCTACACCTGTTGTATTCAGCACATATGGGGCGGCAGGTAGCCTAGTGGTTAGATCATTGGACAAGTAACCGAAAAGTTGAAGGTGTAACCGATGTGAAATGGCTTCTTAGTTAGCGGTGGTGCGCACTAATAGCGTTTCAATCGGTGACGTCACTCGCTCTGCGACCTTAAGTAGTTGTTCCCCTTGCTCTGCAAGGGCCGCGGGTTTTGTGGTGCAATGGGTAACGATGCTTTGTGGGTGTCTGTCGTCGATGTGTGCAGAGGGTCCCTGGTTCGAGCCCCAGTGGGACGAAAGCTAAACTGTTACACAAGATCGAATCCCCGAGCTGACAAGGTACAAATCTGTCGTTCTGCCCCTGAACAAGGCAGTTAACCCACTGTTCCTAGGCCTTCATTGAAAATAAGAATTTGTTCTTAACTGACTTGCCTAGTTAAATAAAGATAAAAAAAAAAAAATCTGATTTATAGTTTTTGCACTTATTTTTAGTATTACATTGATATTGATTACTGTTGGGTTTAGAGCTTGCAAGAAAGGCATTTAGCTGTACTGACTAGTGTATGGCGTAACGTTAACGTTAGATAAGAAATACCCATTTGATATATTAAACATTAGCAGTGTGGCAGTTTCCCAAAGCTTGGTGTTGACTATGACCTTTAATTAGCTGTACTTTGTGGAAGAATGTGGGTGTAACGGCTGTCTTCGGATAGAGAGGACCAAAACGCAGCAGGAATATGGATGCTCATCTTGAATATTTATTTTAAATAAAGTGAACACCAAAACGAAGAACGACAGTTTAACAGGCTATACTTACAACAGCAGTGCTAAAGACAACTACCCACAAAATACCAAACCAAACACACACCTCTATATAGGACTCTCAATCAGAGGCAACTAGAAACACTTGCGTCCAATTGAGAGTCCAACACCCAAACCTAAACATATAAAACTAAACTAGACAGAACGTAGAAATATATACAAAACACAAACCCTCTGCCACGTTCTGACCAAAACTAATACAATTACTCCCTCTGCTGGTCAGGACGTGACAGTGGGAGATATTGTCAACGTTGAGTTGCTCTGGTGCACGATCTGGCCATACAGCTAATGTTACAGCTCTGTTGGCTTATAGCTAGCTAGCCATTGTTACTAGCTAACTGACAATAGCAGCTAAGGATGTTCCCTATCTTATTTGTGCTCTGATTACACTCAAGTGTCAAGGCCAACAGTTTACATAGACGACTTCAACCATGTGAAAAAACCTTCCATGAGGAAAAAAAATAGCTAGCTTTGGAAAAAGGGATACATAGTCAGTTGCACAACTGAAATGTATTCAACTGAAATGTGTCTTCTGCATTTTACCCAAACCCCTCTGAATCAGAGAGGTGCTGAGGGGCTGCCTTAATCAACATCATGGCAGCAGTTATTGTTGTTGGTTAACTGCCTTGCTCAAGGGCAAAACAGCAGATTTTCCACCTTGCCAGCTCACAGATTTGAGCCAACAACCTTTCAGTTACTGGCCCAATTCTCTTAACCGCTAGGCTACTTGCCAAATCATCTGACTGGTGTTAGCTAGCTACTAGTGCTGTTGCTACCCAAAGTGCTTTGGTCCGGTTTTAACATTGTCAGAAACGCTACAAAAAAGGTAGCACATCGTTGGTTCTTAAAGCTGCAATATCGAACTTTTTTCGGCAACCCGACCAGATTATCATAGAAATGTGAGTTATAGATCTCTCATTCTCATTGAAAGCAAGTCTAAGAAGCTGTATATCTGTTCTTTGTTCACCATTTCTATGCTTCCCGTTCTTAAGTTTTTTGTTTTTGCGTCTTTTACTTTCGGTTTTGTGCACCAGCTTCAAACAGCTTAAAATACAATATTTTTGGTTATTGAAAATATATTTCACAGCGGTTTAGATGGTACAATGATTCTCTACACTATGCATTTCTTGTTTTGTCGCATAAACTGAAATTAGGTGAACTATTTGGAATTTTAGTAACCAGGAAATGGTGGAGTGATTTCTGCATAATGCATCTTTAATGGGCAGAAAATAGCATGTGAGAATGATAAATTATACATTTAATAAAAAAACTGTTGCACCTACAAACTTAGACAATCCCCCCAAATATTAAGTCACCCAATGGAAGCTATAGTCTCGTTTTAATCCGACGTCTAGAATTTGAGCTAGGTAGTCGCAGAAAATACTCTGAAAACTCTATTGCTAAAGGAACCCTTAAAATTTTTTTAAAGTTTGGCTCTCGGTGACAGCCCGACGGCACATGACGAGAGGCGCAGAGAATGTTGTGTACCTCCAATCAAGTTGATTTGTGAATTTTCATCGACATTGTTGTCATGTTGGCTAAGAGATGATGGGATAGAGATTTTGAATTTAACATTGAGCTTCAACCAATGTCGTAAGTGGTTATGTTACGCAGGAGTAAAAGGATCTCACAGAGGGCACTGGGAGCTACAGTCTTCTCATCCTTACATCCATCCCTCACTTTACTGCTCTAGTCTATTCAAATCAAATCAAATTTGATTTATCACCGAATACAACTGCTGTAGACTTTCCACTGAAATGCTTGCCTACGAACCTTTCCCAACGATGAGGAGTTAAAAAAATATGAATAAAAAAATAAAATAGTAACTAACACAAGAATGGAGAAATATACAGGAAGTACCAGATCAATGTGGAGCTATATACAGGAAGTACCAGTACCAGATCAATGTGGAGCTATATACAGGGAGTACCAGTACCAGATCAATGTGGAGCTATATACAGGAAGTACCAGATCAATGTGGAGCTATATACAGGAAGTACCAGATCAATGTGGAGCTATATACAGGGAGTACCAGTACCAGATCAATGTGGAGCTATATACAGGGAGTACCAGTACCAGATCAATGTGGAGCTATATACAGGAAGTACCAGATCAACGTGGAGCTATATACAGGAAGTACCAGTACCACATCAATGTGGAGCTATATACAGGGAGTACCAGATCAATGTGGAGCTATATACAGGAAGTACCAGATCAATGTGGAGCTATATACAGGGAGTACCAGATCAATGTGGAGCTATATACAGGGAGTACCAGATCAATGTGGAGCTATATACAGGGAGTACCAGTACCAGATCAATGTGGAGCTATATACAGGAAGTACCAGATCAATGTGGAGCTATATACAGGGAGTACCAGATCAATGTGGAGCTATATACAGGAAGTACCAGATCAATGTGGAGCTATATACAGGGGAGTACCAGATCAATGTGGAGCTATATACAGGAGTACCAGATCAATGTGGAGCTATATACAGGGAGTACCAGATCAATGTGGAGCTATATACAGGGAGTACCAGATCAATGTGGAACTATATACAGGGAGTACCAGTACCAGATCAATGTGGAGCTATATACAGGAAGTACCAGATCAATGTGGAGCTATATACAGGAAGTACCAGTACCAGATCAATGTGGAGCTATATACAGGGAGTACCAGTACCAGATCAATGTGGAGCTATATACAGGAAGTACCAGATCAACGTGGAGCTATATACAGGAAGTACCAGTACCAGATCAATGTGGAGCTATATACAGGAAGTACCAGATCAATGTGGAGCTATATACAGGAAGTACCAGATCAATGAGGAGCTATATACAGGGAGTACCAGTACCAGATCAATGTGGAGCTATATACAGGGAGTACCAGTACCAGATCAATGTGGAGCTATATACAGGGAGTTCCAGATCAATGTGGAGCTATATACAGGAAGTACCAGTACCAGATCAATGTGGAGCTATATACAGGGAGTACCAGATCAATGTGGAGCTATATACAGGGAGTACCAGTACCAGATCAATGTGGAGCTATATACAGGGAGTACCAGTACCAGATCAATGTGGTACGAGGTACTTGAGGTAGATATGTACATGAAGGCAGGGTAAAGTGACATCAGGATAGATAATAATAAGGTATTTGAGGTAGATATGTACATGAAGGCAGGGTAAAGTGACTAGACATCAGGATAGATAATAATAAGGTATTAGAGGTAGATATGTACATGAAGGCAGGGTAAAGTGACATCAGGATAGATAATAATAAGGTATTTGAGGTAGATATGTACATGAAGGCAGGGTAAAGTGACTAGACATCAGGGTAGATAATAATAAGGTATTTGAGGTAGATATGTACATGAAGGCAGGGTAAAGTGACTAGGCATCAGGATAGATAATAATAAGGTATTTGAGGTAGATATGTACATGAAGGCAGGGTAAAGTGACTAGGCATCAGGATAGATAATAATAAAGTATTTGAGGTAGATATGTACATGAAGGCAGGGTAAAGTGACATCAGGATAGATAATAATGAGGTATTTGAGGTAGATATGTACATGAAGGCAGGGTAAAGTGAATAGGCATCAGGGTAGATAATAATATGGTATTTGAGGTAGATATGTACATGAAGGCGGGGTAAAGTGACTAGGCATCAGAATAGATAATTAGCCATGACTGGGGCGTGGCAGGGGGCGTGGTGAAACAAAGCCAAGTTTAGGATGAGGAACGAGAAGCCACATTCCCTGCATTCTGGAACATTCTGGAACATTCTGGAACATTCTGGAACATTCTCCCTCTTCAACGTTCCATGGCTGATTAACTTTCAGAGCATCTGAATTACTGGGTGAAAATGTGGTTGTGTCACACCCTGATCTGTTTCACCTGTTCCTTGTGATTGTCTCCACCCCCCTCCAGTTGTCACTTATTTTCCCCGGTGTATTTGTCCCTGTGTTTCCTGTCTCTCTGTGCCAATTCGTGTTGTCTGTTTCAAGTCAACCAGCGTGGTTTTTCCATGTGCCTGCTTTTGCTAGTCCTCCCGGTTTTGACCCTTGCCTGTTTTCTGGACTCTGGACTCTTTCTACCCACCTGCCTGACCAGTCTACCTGCCCTGACCTCGAGCCTGTCTGCCACTCTGTACCTCCTGGACTCTGATCTGGTTTTGACCTTTTGCCTGTCCACGACCAATCTTTTGCTTACCCTTTTTGGAACTAATAAATATCAAAATACTCAAACCTTCTGCATCTGGGTCTGGCCCTGAGCCCTTATATGTTGAGAAAATTACTGTTTTGGGTGAGAAACGAACAAAAAGGTGTCAGTTTTGGCAATACAGAGCTTAAGAGAAAGTTATTCCACCTGTCTTTTCCAGTCTGAAGGGGACAGGAAAGAGAACTGGACAGGAACTGTCCCTAGCAGATGGATGTAAAGGAGATGTAATGCATCTCTCTCACCGGACTGTCATAAGTTCTTCCTCTCAATACTATTTCACACACACACACACACACACACACACACACACACACACACACACACACACACACACACACACACACACACACACACACACACACACACACACACACACACACACACACACACACACACACAGTGTGTTTATGTGATGATAGATGTAACAATAGCAGTGTGTTTATGTGATGAGAGGTAACAATAGCAGTGTGTTTATGTGATGATAGAGGTAACAATAGCAGTGTGTTTATGTGATGATAGATGTAACAATAGCAGTGTGTTTATGTGATGAGATGTAACAATAGCAGTGTGTTTATGTGATGATAGATGTAACAATAGCAGTGTGTTTATGTGATGAGAGGTAACAATAGCAGTGTGTTTATGTGATGATAGATGTAACAATAGCAGTGTGTTTATGTGATGAGATGTAACAATAGCAGTGTGTTTATGTGATGATAGATGTAACAATAGCAGTGTGTTTATGTGATGAGAGGTAACAATAGCAGTGTGTTTATGTGATGATAGAGGTAACAATAGCAGTGTGTTTATGTGATGATAGAGGTAACAATAGCAGTGTGCTTATGTGATGATAGATGTAACAATAGCAGTGTGTTTATGTGATGAGAGGTAACAATAGCAGTGTGTTTATGTAATGATAGAGGTAACAATAGCAGTGTGTTTATGTGATGAGAGGTAACAATAGCAGTGTGTTTATGTAATGATAGATGTAACAATAGCAGTGTGTTTATGTAATGATAGATGTAACAATAGCAGTGTGTTTATGTGATGATAGATGTAACAATAGCAGTGTGTTTATGTAATGAGAGGTAACAATAGCAGTGTGTTTATGTGATGATAGGTAACAATAGCAGTGTGTTTATGTGATGAGAGGTAACAATAGCAGTGTGTTTATGTAATGATAGAGGTAACAATAGCAGTGTGTTTATGTAATGATAGATGTAACAATAGCAGTGTGTTTATGTGATGATAGATGTAACAATAGCAGTGTGTTTATGTAATGAGAGGTAACAATAGCAGTGTGTTTATGTGATGATAGGTAACAATAGCAGTGTGTTTATGTGATGAGAGGTAACAATAGCAGTGTGTTTATGTAATGATAGAGGTAACAATAGCAGTGTGTTTATGTAATGATAGATGTAACAATAGCAGTGTGTTTATGTGATGATAGATGTAACAATAGCAGTGTGTTTATGTAATGAGAGGTAACAATAGCAGTGTGTTTATGTGATGATAGGTAACAATAGCAGTGTGTTTATGTGATGAGAGGTAACAATAGCAGTGTGTTTATGTGATGATAGATGTAACAATAGCAGTGTGTTTATGTGATGATAGATGTAACAATAGCAGTGTGTTTATGTAATGATAGAGGTAACAATAGCAGTGTGTTTATGTAATGATAGATGTAACAATAGCAGTGTGTTTATGTGATGATAGATGTAACAATAGCAGTGTGTTTATGTAATGAGAGGTAACAATAGCAGTGTGTTTATGTGATGATAGGTAACAATAGCAGTGTGTTTATGTGATGAGAGGTAACAATAGCAGTGTGTTTATGTAATGATAGAGGTAACAATAGCAGTGTGTTTATGTAATGATAGATGTAACAATAGCAGTGTGTTTATGTAATGATAGATGTAACAATAGCAGTGTGTTTATGTGATGATAGATGTAACAATAGCAGTGTGTTTATGTAATGAGAGGTAACAATAGCAGTGTGTTTATGTGATGATAGATGTAACAATAGCAGTGTGTTTATGTAATGATAGATGTAACAATAGCAGTGTGTTTATGTGATGAGATGTAACAATAGAAGTGTGTTTATGTGATGATAGAGGTAACAATAGCAGTGTGTTTATGTAATGAGTGGTAACAATAGCAGTGTGTTTATGTAATGATATATGTAACAATAGCAGTGTGTTTATGTGATGATAGATGTAACAATAGCAGTGTGTTTATGTGATGAGAGGTAACAATAGCAGTGTGTTTATGTGATGATAGATGTAACAATAGCAGTGTATTTATGTGATGATAGATGTTACAATAGCAGTGTGTTTATGTGATGATAGAGGTAACAATAGCAGTGTGTTTATGTAATGACAGGTAACAATTGCAGTGTGTTTATGTAATGGGAGGTAACAATAGCAGTGTGTGTATGTGATGAGAGGTAACAATAGCAGTGTGTTTATGTAATGAGAGGTAACAATAGCAGTGTGTTTATGTAATGATAGATGTAACAATAGCAGTGTGTTTATGTAATGATAGATGTAACAATAGCAGTGTGTTTATGTGATGATAGATGTAACAATAGCAGTGTGTTTATGTAATGAGAGGTAACAATAGCAGTGTGTTTATGTAATGAGATGTAACAATAGCAGTGTGTTTATGTGATGAGAGGTAACAATAGCAGTGTGTTTATGTAATGATGGAGGTAACAATAGCAGTGTGTTTATGTAATGATAGATGTAACAATAGCAGTGTGTTTATGTGATGAGAGGTAACAATAGCAGTGTGTTTATGTAATGAGAGGTAACAATAGCAGTGTGTTTATGTAATGAGAGGTAACAATAGCAGTGTGTTTATGTAATGATAGATGTAACAATAGCAGTGTGTTTATGTGATGAGAGGTAACAATAGCAGTGTGTTTATGTGATGATAGAGGTAACAATAGCAGTGTGTTTATGTAATGATAGAGGTAACAATAGCAGTGTGTTTATGTGATGATAGATGTAACAATAGCAGTGTGTTTATGTGATGATAGAGGTAACAATAGCAGTGTGTTTATGTGATGATAGATGTAACAATAGCAGTGTGTTTATGTAATGATAGAGGTAACAATAGCAGTGTGTTTATGTGATGATAGATGTAACAATAGCAGTGTGTTTATGTGATGATAGATGTAACAATAGCAGTGTGTTTATGTAATGATAGATGTAACAATAGCAGTGTGTTTATGTGATGATAGATGTAACAATAGCAGTGTGTTTATGTGATGATAGAGGTAACAATAGCAGTGTGTTTATGTAATGATAGATGTAACAATAGCAGTGTGTTTATGTAATGAGAGGAAACAATAGCAGTGTGTTTATGTGATGATAGATGTAACAATAGCAGTGTGTTTATGTGATGAGAGGTAACAATAGCAGTGTGTTTATGTGATGATAGAGGTAACAATAGCAGTGTGTTTATGTGATGATAGATGTAACAATAGCAGTGTGTTTATGTGATGAGAGGTAACAATAGCAGTGTGTTTATGTAATGATAGATGTAACAATAGCAGTGTGTTTATGTGATGAGAGGTAACAATAGCAGTGTGTTTGTGTGATGATAGAGGTAACAATAGCAGTGTGTTTATGTGATGATAGATGTAACAATAGCAGTGTGTTTATGTAATGATAGAGGTAACAATAGCAGTGTGTTTATGTAATGATAGATGTAACAATAGCAGTGTGTTTATGTGATGATAGATGTAACAATAGCAGTGTGTTTATGTAATGAGATGTAACAATAGCAGTGTGTTTATGTGATGAGAGGTAACAATAGCAGTGTGTTTATGTGATGATAGAGGTAACAATAGCAGTGTGTTTATGTAATGAGAGGTAACAATAGCAGTGTGTTTATGTAATGATAGATGTAACAATAGCAGTGTGTTTATGTAATGAGAGGTAACAATAGCAGTGTGTTTATGTAATGATAGATGTAACAATAGCAGTGTGTTTATGTGATGATAGATGTAACAATAGCAGTGTGTTTATGTAATGAGAGGTAACAATAGCAGTGTGTTTATGTGATGATAGATGTAACAATAGCAGTGTGTTTATGTGATGAGAGGTAACAATAGCAGTGTGTTTATGTGATGATAGAGGTAACAATAGCAGTGTGTTTATGTAATGATAGATGTAACAATAGCAGTGTGTTTATGTGATGATAGATGTAACAATAGCAGTGTGTTTATGTAATGAGAGGTAACAATAGCAGTGTGTTTATGTGATGATAGGTAACAATAGCAGTGTGTTTATGTGATGAGAGGTAACAATAGCAGTGTGTTTATGTAATGATAGAGGTAACAATAGCAGTGTGTTTATGTAATGATAGATGTAACAATAGCAGTGTGTTTATGTAATGATAGATGTAACAATAGCAGTGTGTTTATGTGATGAGAGGTAACAATAGCAGTGTGTTTATGTGATGATAGGTAACAATAGCAGTGTGTTTATGTGATGAGAGGTAACAATAGCAGTGTGTTTATGTAATGATAGAGGTAACAATAGCAGTGTGTTTATGTAATGATAGATGTAACAATAGCAGTGTGTTTATGTAATGATAGATGTAACAATAGCAGTGTGTTTATGTGATGATAGATGTAACAATAGCAGTGTGTTTATGTAATGAGAGGTAACAATAGCAGTGTGTTTATGTGATGATAGATGTAACAATAGCAGTGTGTTTATGTAATGATAGATGTAACAATAGCAGTGTGTTTATGTGATGAGAGGTAACAATAGCAGTGTGTTTATGTGATGATAGATGTAACAATAGCAGTGTGTTTATGTAATGAGTGGTAACAATAGCAGTGTGTTTATGTAATGATAGATGTAACAATAGCAGTGTGTTTATGTGATGATAGATGTAACAATAGCAGTGTGTTTATGTGATGAAGAGGTAACAATAGCAGTGTGTTTATGTGATGATAGATGTAACAATAGCAGTGTGTTTATGTGATGATAGATGTAACAATAGCAGTGTGTGTATGTGATGATAGAGGTAACAATAGCAGTGTGTTTATGTAATGAAGAGGTAACAATAGCAGTGTGTTTATGTAATGAGAGGTAACAATAGCAGTGTGTTTATGTGATGAGAGGTAACAATAGCAGTGTGTTTATGTAATGAGAGGTAACAATAGCAGTGTGTTTATGTAATGATAGATGTAACAATAGCAGTGTGTTTATGTAATGATAGATGTAACAATAGCAGTGTGTTTATGTGATGATAGATGTAACAATAGCAGTGTGTTTATGTAATGAGAGGTAACAATAGCAGTGTGTTTATGTAATGAGAGGTAACAATAGCAGTGTGTTTATGTGATGAGAGGTAACAATAGCAGTGTGTTTATGTAATGAGAGGTAACAATAGCAGTGTGTTTATGTAATGATAGATGTAACAATAGCAGTGTGTTTATGTGATGAGAGGTAACAATAGCAGTGTGTTTATGTAATGAGAGGTAACAATAGCAGTGTGTTTATGTAATGAGAGGTAACAATAGCAGTGTGTTTATGTAATGATAGATGTAACAATAGCAGTGTGTTTATGTGATGAGAGGTAACAATAGCAGTGTGTTTATGTGATGATAGAGGTAACAATAGCAGTGTGTTTATGTAATGATAGAGGTAACAATAGCAGTGTGTTTATGTGATGATAGATGTAACAATAGCAGTGTGTTTATGTGATGATAGAGGTAACAATAGCAGTGTGTTTATGTGATGATAGATGTAACAATAGCAGTGTGTTTATGTAATGATAGATGTAACAATAGCAGTGTGTTTATGTGATGATAGATGTAACAATAGCAGTGTGTTTATGTAATGAGAGGTAACAATAGCAGTGTGTTTATGTGATGATAGATGTAACAATAGCAGTGTGTTTATGTAATGATAGATGTAACAATAGCAGTGTGTTTATGTGATGAGATGTAACAATAGCAGTGTGTTTATGTGATGATAGAGGTAACAATAGCAGTGTGTTTATGTAATGAAGAGGTAACAATAGCAGTGTGTTTATGTAATGATAGATGTAACAATAGCAGTGTGTTTATGTGATGATAGATGTAACAATAGCAGTGTGTTTGTGTGATGAGGGTAACAATAGCAGTGTGTTTATGTGATGATAGATGTAACAATAGCAGTGTGTTTATGTGATGATAGATGTAACAATAGCAGTGTGTGTATGTGATGATAGAGGTAACAATAGCAGTGTGTTTATGTAATGACAGAGTAACAATAGCAGTGTGTTTATGTAATGGGAGAGTAACAATAGCAGTGTGTTTATGTGATGATAGAGGTAACAATAGCAGTGTGTTTATGTAATGAAGAGGTAACAATAGCAGTGTGTTTATGTAATGATAGATGTAACAATAGCAGTGTGTTTATGTAATGATAGATGTAACAATAGCAGTGTGTTTATGTGATGATAGAGGTAACAATAGCAGTGTGTTTATGTAATGATAGAGGTAACAATAGCAGTGTGTTTATGTAATGAAGAGGTAACAATAGCAGTGTGTTTATGTGATGAAGAGGTAACAATAGCAGTGTGTTTATGTAATGAGAGGTAACAATAGCAGTGTGTTTATGTAATGATAGATGTAACAATAGCAGTGTGTTTATGTGATGATAGAGGTAACAATAGCAGTGTGTTTATGTAATGAGAGAGTAACAATAGCAGTGTGTTTATGTAATGATAGATGTAACAATAGCAGTGTGTTTATGTAATGATAGATGTAACAATAGCAGTGTGTTTATGTGATGATAGAGGTAACAATAGCAGTGTGTTTATGTGATGATAGAGGTAACAATAGCAGTGTGTTTATGTAATGATAGAGGTAACAATAGCAGTGTGTTTATGTGATGATAGATGTAACAATAGCAGTGTGTTTATGTGATGATAGAGGTAACAATAGCAGTGTGTTTATGTGATGATAGATGTAACAATAGCAGTGTGTTTATGTAATGATAGAGGTAACAATAGCAGTGTGTTTATGTGATGATAGATGTAACAATAGCAGTGTGTTTATGTGATGATAGATGTAACAATAGCAGTGTGTTTATGTAATGATAGATGTAACAATAGCAGTGTGTTTATGTGATGATAGATGTAACAATAGCAGTGTGTTTATGTGATGATAGAGGTAACAATAGCAGTGTGTTTATGTGATGATAGATGTAACAATAGCAGTGTGTTTATGTAATGAGAGGAAACAATAGCAGTGTGTTTATGTGATGATAGATGTAACAATAGCAGTGTGTTTATGTGATGATAGAGGTAACAATAGCAGTGTGTTTATGTGATGATAGAGGTAACAATAGCAGTGTGTTTATGTGATGATAGATGTAACAATAGCAGTGTGTTTATGTGATGATAGAGGTAACAATAGCAGTGTGTTTATGTAATGATAGATGTAACAATAGCAGTGTGTTTATGTGATGATAGAGGTAACAATAGCAGTGTGTTTATGTGATGATAGATGTAACAATAGCAGTGTGTTTATGTGATGAAGAGGTAACAATAGCAGTGTGTTTATGTAATGATAGAGGTAACAATAGCAGTGTGTTTATGTAATGATAGATGTAACAATAGCAGTGTGTTTATGTGATGATAGATGTAACAATAGCAGTGTGTTTATGTAATGATAGAGGTAACAATAGCAGTGTGTTTATGTGATGATAGGTAACAATAGCAGTGTGTTTATGTGATGAGAGGTAACAATAGCAGTGTGTTTATGTAATGATAGAGGTAACAATAGCAGTGTGTTTATGTAATGATAGAGGTAACAATAGCAGTGTGTTTATGTGATGATAGATGTAACAATAGCAGTGTGTTTATGTAATGAGAGGTAACAATAGCAGTGTGTTTATGTGATGATAGAGTAACAATAGCAGTGTGTTTATGTGATGAAGAGGTAACAATAGCAGTGTGTTTATGTAATGATAGAGGTAACAATAGCAGTGTGTTTATGTAATGATAGATGTAACAATAGCAGTGTGTTTATGTAATGATAGATGTAACAATAGCAGTGTGTTTATGTGATGATAGATGTAACAATAGCAGTGTGTTTATGTAATGATAGAGGTAACAATAGCAGTGTGTTTATGTGATGATAGATGTAACAATAGCAGTGTGTTTATGTAATGATAGATGTAACAATAGCAGTGTGTTTATGTGATGAAGATGTAACAATAGCAGTGTGTTTATGTGATGATAGAGGTAACAATAGCAGTGTGTTTATGTAATGATAGAGGTAACAATAGCAGTGTGTTTATGTAATGATAGAGGTAACAATAGCAGTGTGTTTATGTGATGATAGATGTAACAATAGCAGTGTGTTTATGTGATGAGAGGTAACAATAGCAGTGTGTTTATGTGATGATAGATGTAACAATAGCAGTGTGTTTATGTGATGATAGATGTTACAATAGCAGTGTGTTTATGTGATGATAGAGGTAACAATAGCAGTGTGTTTATGTAATGACAGATGTAACAATAGCAGTGTGTTTATGTAATGAAGAGGTAACAATAGCAGTGTGTTTATGTGATGATAGAGGTAACAATAGCAGTGTGTTTATGTGATGATAGAGTAACAATAGCAGTGTGTTTATGTGATGATAGAGGTAACAATAGCAGTGTGTTTATGTAATGATAGAGGTAACAATAGCAGTGTGTTTATGTAATGATAGATGTAACAATAGCAGTGTGTTTATGTGATGATAGATGTAACAATAGCAGTGTGTTTATGTAATGAAGAGGTAACAATAGCAGTGTGTTTATGTGATGATAGATGTAACAATAGCAGTGTGTTTATGTGATGATAGAGGTAACAATAGCAGTGTGTTTATGTAATGATAGAGGTAACAATAGCAGTGTGTTTATGTAATGATAGATGTAACAATAGCAGTGTGTTTATGTGATGATAGATGTAACAATAGCAGTGTGTTTATGTAATGAGAGAGTAACAATAGCAGTGTGTTTATGTGATGATAGATGTAACAATAGCAGTGTGTTTATGTGATGTAACAATAGCACTGTGTTTATGTGATGATAGAGGTAACAATAGCAGTGTGTTTATGTGATGATAGATGTAACAATAGCAGTGTGTTTATGTAATGCTAGATGTAACAATAGCAGTGTGTTTATGTGATGATAGATGTAACAATAGCAGTGTGTTTATGTAATGAAGAGGTAACAATAGCAGTGTGTTTATGTGATGATAGATGCAACAATAGCAGTGTGTTTATGTAATGATAGATGTAACAATAGCAGTGTGTTTATGTGATGAGACGTAACAATAGCAGTGTGTTTATGTAATGATAGAGGTAACAATAGCAGTGTGTTTATGTAATGAGTGGTAACAATAGCAGTGTGTTTATGTAATGATAGATGTAACAATAGCAGTGTGTTTATGTGATGATAGATGTAACAATAGCAGTGTGTTTATGTGATGAGAGGTAACAATAGCAGTGTGTTTATGTGATGATAGATGTAACAATAGCAGTGTGTTTATGTGATGATAGATGTAACAATAGCAGTGTGTTTATGTGATGATAGAGGTAACAATAGCAGTGTGTTTGTGTAATGATAGATGTAACAATAGCAGTGTGTTTATGTAATGATAGAGGTAACAATAGCAGTGTGTTTATGTGATGAAGAGGTAACAATAGCAGTGTGTTTATGTAATGATAGATGTAACAATAGCAGTGTGTTTATGTAATGATAGATGTAACAATAGCAGTGTGTTTATGTAATGATAGATGTAACAATAGCAGTGTGTTTATGTGATGATAGATGTAACAATAGCAGTGTGTTTATGTAATGAGAGGTAACAATAGCAGTGTGTTTATGTAATGAGAGGTAACAATAGCAGTGTGTTTATGTGATGATAGAGGTAACAATAGCAGTGTGTTTATGTAATGAGAGGTAACAATAGCAGTGTGTTTATGTAATGATAGATGTAACAATAGCAGTGTGTTTATGTGATGATAGAGGTAACAATAGCAGTGTGTTTATGTAATGATAGAGGTAACAATAGCAGTGTGTTTATGTAATGAAGAGGTAACAATAGCAGTGTGTTTATGTAATGATAGATGTAACAATAGCAGTGTGTTTATGTGATGAGAGGTAACAATAGCAGTGTGTTTATGTGATGATAGAGGTAACAATAGCAGTGTGTTTATGTAATGATAGAGGTAACAATAGCAGTGTGTTTATGTGATGATAGATGTAACAATAGCAGTGTGTTTATGTGATGATAGAGGTAACAATAGCAGTGTGTTTATGTGATGATAGATGTAACAATAGCAGTGTGTTTATGTAATGAAGAGGTAACAATAGCAGTGTGTTTATGTGATGATAGATGTAACAATAGCAGTGTGTTTATGTGATGATAGATGCAACAATAGCAGTGTGTTTATGTAATGAAGATGTAACAATAGCAGTGTGTTTATGTGATGATAGATGTAACAATAGCAGTGTGTTTATGTGATGATAGAGGTAACAATAGCAGTGTGTTTATGTAATGATAGATGTAACAATAGCAGTGTGTTTATGTAATGAGAGATGTAACAATAGCAGTGTGTTTATGTGATGATAGATGTAACAATAGCAGTGTGTTTATGTGATGATAGAGGTAACAATAGCAGTGTGTTTATGTGATGATAGATGTAACAATAGCAGTGTGTTTATGTGATGATAGAGGTAACAATAGCAGTGTGTTTATGTAATGAAGAGGTAACAATAGCAGTGTGTTTATGTAATGATAGATGTAACAATAGCAGTGTGTTTATGTGATGATAGATGTAACAATAGCAGTGTGTTTATGTGATGATAGAGGTAACAATAGCAGTGTGTTTATGTAATGATAGATGTAACAATAGCAGTGTGTTTATGTAATGATAGATGTAACAATAGCAGTGTGTTTATGTGATGATAGAGGTAACAATAGCAGTGTGTTTATGTGATGATAGAGGTAACAATAGCAGTGTGTTTATGTAATGATAGAGGTAACAATAGCAGTGTGTTTATGTGATGATAGATGTAACAATAGCAGTGTGTTTATGTAATGATAGAGGTAACAATAGCAGTGTGTTTATGTGATGATAGATGTAACAATAGCAGTGTGTTTATGTAATGATAGAGGTAACAATAGCAGTGTGTTTATGTGATGATAGATGTAACAATAGCAGTGTGTTTATGTGATGATAGAGGTAACAATAGCAGTGTGTTTATGTAATGATAGATGTAACAATAGCAGTGTGTTTATGTGATGATAGATGTAACAATAGCAGTGTGTTTATGTGATGATAGAGGTAACAATAGCAGTGTGTTTATGTAATGATAGAGGTAACAATAGCAGTGTGTTTATGTAATGAGAGAGTAACAATAGCAGTGTGTTTATGTGATGATAGATGTAACAATAGCAGTGTGTTTATGTAATGATAGAGGTAACAATAGCAGTGTGTTTATGTGATGATAGAGGTAACAATAGCAGTGTGTTTATGTGATGATAGATGTAACAATAGCAGTGTGTTTATGTGATGATAGATGTAACAATAGCAGTGTGTTTATGTAATGATAGATGTAACAATAGCAGTGTGTTTATGTAATGATAGATGTAACAATAGCAGTGTGTTTATGTGATGATAGATGTAACAATAGCAGTGTGTTTATGTAATGATAGAGGTAACAATAGCAGTGTGTTTATGTGATGATAGGTAACAATAGCAGTGTGTTTATGTGATGATAGAGGTAACAATAGCAGTGTGTTTATGTAATGAAGATGTAACAATAGCAGTGTGTTTATGTGATGATAGATGTAACAATAGCAGTGTGTTTATGTGATGAGAGGTAACAATAGCAGTGTGTTTATGTAATGATAGATGTAACAATAGCAGTGTGTTTATGTGATGATAGATGTAACAATAGCAGTGTGTTTATGTAATGAAGAGGTAACAATAGCAGTGTGTTTATGTGATGATAGATGTAACAATAGCAGTGTGTTTATGTGATGAGAGGTAACAATAGCAGTGTGTTTATGTAATGATAGAGGTAACAATAGCAGTGTGTTTATGTGATGATAGATGTAACAATAGCAGTGTGTTTATGTGATGATAGATGTAACAATAGCAGTGTGTTTATGTAATGAAGAGGTAACAATAGCAGTGTGTTTATGTGATGATAGATGTAACAATAGCAGTGTGTTTATGTGATGAGAGAGTAACAATAGCAGTGTGTTTATGTAATGATAGAGGTAACAATAGCAGTGTGTTTATGTAATGATAGAGGTAACAATAGCAGTGTGTTTATGTAATGATAGATGTAACAATAGCAGTGTGTTTATGTGATGATAGATGTAACAATAGCAGTGTGTTTATGTAATGAGAGGTAAAAATAGCAGTGTGTTTATGTGATGATAGAGGTAACAATAGCAGTGTGTTTATGTAATGATAGATGTAACAATAGCAGTGTGTTTATGTGATGATAGATGTAACAATAGCAGTGTGTTTATGTGATGATAGAGGTAACAATAGCAGTGTGTTTATGTAATGATAGAGGTAACAATAGCAGTGTGTTTATGTAATGATAGATGTAACAATAGCAGTGTGTTTATGTGATGATAGATGTAACAATAGCAGTGTGTTTATGTGATGAGAGAGTAACAATAGCAGTGTGTTTATGTGATGATAGATGTAACAATAGCAGTGTGTTTATGTGATGATAGATGTAACAATAGCAGTGTGTTTATGTGATGATAGAGGTAACAATAGCAGTGTGTTTATGTAATGATAGATGTAACAATAGCAGTGTGTTTATGTAATGAGAGAGTAACAATAGCAGTGTGTTTATGTGATGAGAGAGTAACAATAGCAGTGTGTTTATGTAATGAAGATGTAACAATAGCAGTGTGTTTATGTGATGATAGATGTAACAATAGCAGTGTGTTTATGTAATGATAGATGTAACAATAGCAGTGTGTTTATGTGATGATAGATGTAACAATAGCAGTGTGTTTATGTGATGAGAGAGTAACAATAGCAGTGTGTTTATGTAATGAAGAGGTAACAATAGCAGTGTGTTTATGTGACGAGAGATGTAACAATAGCAGTGTGTTTATGTAATGATAGAGGTAACAATAGCAGTGTGTTTATGTAATGATAGATGTAACAATAGCAGTGTGTTTATGTGATGATAGATGTAACAATAGCAGTGTGTTTATGTGATGATAGATGTAACAATAGCAGTGTGTTTATGTGATGATAGAGGTAACAATAGCAGTGTGTTTATGTAATGAGAGAGTAACAATAGCAGTGTGTTTATGTAATGAGATGTAACAATAGCAGTGTGTTTATGTAATGATAGATGTAACAATAGCAGTGTGTTTATGTGATGAGAGGTAACAATAGCAGTGTGTTTATGTGATGATAGAGGTAACAATAGCAGTGTGTTTATGTAATGATAGAGGTAACAATAGCAGTGTGTTTATGTGATGATAGATGTAACAATAGCAGTGTGTTTATGTGATGATAGAGGTAACAATAGCAGTGTGTTTATGTGATGATAGATGTAACAATAGCAGTGTGTTTATGTAATGATAGAGGTAACAATAGCAGTGTGTTTATGTGATGATAGATGTAACAATAGCAGTGTGTTTATGTAATGATAGATGTAACAATAGCAGTGTGTTTATGTAATGATAGAGGTAACAATAGCAGTGTGTTTATGTGATGATAGATGTAACAATAGCAGTGTGTTTATGTGATGATAGAGGTAACAATAGCAGTGTGTTTATGTAATGATAGATGTAACAATAGCAGTGTGTTTATGTAATGAGAGAGTAACAATAGCAGTGTGTTTATGTGATGATAGATGTAACAATAGCAGTGTGTTTATGTGATGATAGAGGTAACAATAGCAGTGTGTTTATGTAATGATAGAGGTAACAATAGCAGTGTGTTTATGTAATGATAGAGGTAACAATAGCAGTGTGTTTATGTGATGATAGATGTAACAATAGCAGTGTGTTTATGTGATGATAGAGGTAACAATAGCAGTGTGTTTATGTGATGATAGATGTAACAATAGCAGTGTGTTTATGTGATGATAGATGTAACAATAGCAGTGTGTTTATGTGATGATAGATGTAACAATAGCAGTGTGTTTATGTGATGAAGAGGTAACAATAGCAGTGTGTTTATGTGATGATAGAGGTAACAATAGCAGTGTGTTTATGTGATGATAGATGTAACAATAGCAGTGTGTTTATGTAATGATAGATGTAACAATAGCAGTGTGTTTATGTAATGATAGATGTAACAATAGCAGTGTGTTTATGTGATGAGAGGTAACAATAGCAGTGTGTTTATGTGATGAGAGGTAACAATAGCAGTGTGTTTATGTGATGATAGAGGTAACAATAGCAGTGTGTTTATGTGATGATAGAGGTAACAATAGCAGTGTGTTTATGTGATGAGAGATGTAACAATAGCAGTGTGTTTATGTGATGATAGATGTAACAATAGCAGTGTGTTTATGTGATGATAGAGGTAACAATAGCAGTGTGTTTATGTGATGATAGAGGTAACAATAGCAGTGTGTTTATGTGATGATAGATGTAACAATAGCAGTGTGTTTATGTAATGAAGAGGTAACAATAGCAGTGTGTTTATGTGATGATAGATGTAACAATAGCAGTGTGTTTATGTGATGAAGAGGTAACAATAGCAGTGTGTTTATGTAATGATAGAGGTAACAATAGCAGTGTGTTTATGTGATGATAGAGGTAACAATAGCAGTGTGTTTATGTGATGATAGATGTAACAATAGCAGTGTGTTTATGTGATGATAGAGGTAACAATAGCAGTGTGTTTATGTGATGATAGATGTAACAATAGCAGTGTGTTTATGTGATGATAGATGTAACAATAGCAGTGTGTTTATGTGATGATAGAGGTAACAATAGCAGTGTGTTTATGTAATGATAGAGGTAACAATAGCAGTGTGTTTATGTAATGATAGATGTAACAATAGCAGTGTGTTTATGTGATGATAGAGGTAACAATAGCAGTGTGTTTATGTAATGATAGATGTAACAATAGCAGTGTGTTTATGTAATGATAGATGTAACAATAGCAGTGTGTTTATGTGATGATAGATGTAACAATAGCAGTGTGTTTATGTAATGATAGAGGTAACAATAGCAGTGTGTTTATGTGATGATAGATGTAACAATAGCAGTGTGTTTATGTGATGATAGAGGTAACAATAGCAGTGTGTTTATGTGATGATAGATGTAACAATAGCAGTGTGTTTATGTAATGATAGATGTAACAATAGCAGTGTGTTTATGTGATGATAGATGTAACAATAGCAGTGTGTTTATGTGATGATAGAGGTAACAATAGCAGTGTGTTTATGTAATGAGAGGTAACAATAGCAGTGTGTTTATGTAATGAAGAGGTAACAATAGCAGTGTGTTTATGTGATGATAGAGGTAACAATAGCAGTGTGTTTATGTAATGATAGAGGTAACAATAGCAGTGTGTTTATGTGATGAGAGGTAACAATAGCAGTGTGTTTATGTAATGATAGATGTAACAATAGCAGTGTGTTTATGTGATGATAGAGGTAACAATAGCAGTGTGTTTATGTGATGATAGATGTAACAATAGCAGTGTGTTTATGTAATGAGAGGTAACAATAGCAGTGTGTTTATGTGATGATAGAGGTAACAATAGCAGTGTGTTTATGTGATGATAGAGGTAACAATAGCAGTGTGTTTATGTGATGATAGATGTAACAATAGCAGTGTGTTTATGTGATGATAGGTAACAATAGCAGTGTGTTTATGTGATGATAGAGGTAACAATAGCAGTGTGTTTATGTGATGATAGAGGTAACAATAGCAGTGTGTTTATGTGATGATAGATGTAACAATAGCAGTGTGTTTATGTGATGATAGATGTAACAATAGCAGTGTGTTTATGTAATGATAGATGTAACAATAGCAGTGTGTTTATGTGATGAGAGAGTAACAATAGCAGTGTGTTTATGTGATGAGAGGTAACAATAGCAGTGTGTTTATGTGATGATAGAGGTAACAATAGCAGTGTGTTTATGTGATGATAGATGTAACAATAGCAGTGTGTTTATGTGATGATAGATGTAACAATAGCAGTGTGTTTATGTAATGATAGATGTAACAATAGCAGTGTGTTTATGTGATGAAGAGGTAACAATAGCAGTGTGTTTATGTGATGATAGATGTAACAATAGCAGTGTGTTTATGTGATGATAGATGTAACAATAGCAGTGTGTTTATGTAATGATAGATGTAACAATAGCAGTGTGTTTATGTGATGAGAGGTAACAATAGCAGTGTGTTTATGTGATGAGAGGTAACAATAGCAGTGTGTTTATGTGATGATAGAGGTAACAATAGCAGTGTGTTTATGTGATGATAGATGTAACAATAGCAGTGTGTTTATGTGATGATAGAGGTAACAATAGCAGTGTGTTTATGTAATGATAGATGTAACAATAGCAGTGTGTTTATGTGATGAGAGATGTAACAATAGCAGTGTGTTTATGTGATGATAGAGGTAACAATAGCAGTGTGTTTATGTGATGATAGAGGTAACAATAGCAGTGTGTTTATGTAATGATAGAGGTAACAATAGCAGTGTGTTTATGTAATGATAGATGTAACAATAGCAGTGTGTTTATGTGATGATAGAGGTAACAATAGCAGTGTGTTTATGTGATGATAGAGGTAACAATAGCAGTGTGTTTATGTGATGATAGAGGTAACAATAGCAGTGTGTTTATGTAATGAGAGATGTAACAATAGCAGTGTGTTTATGTGATGAGAGGTAACAATAGCAGTGTGTTTATGTGATGAGAGGTAACAATAGCAGTGTGTTTATGTGATGATAGATGTAACAATAGCAGTGTGTTTATGTAATGATAGAGGTAACAATAGCAGTGTGTTTATGTGATGATAGAGGTAACAATAGCAGTGTGTTTATGTAATGATAGAGGTAACAATAGCAGTGTGTTTATGTGATGATAGATGTAACAATAGCAGTGTGTTTATGTGATGATAGATGTAACAATAGCAGTGTGTTTATGTAATGATAGAGGTAACAATAGCAGTGTGTTTATGTAATGATAGAGGTAACAATAGCAGTGTGTTTATGTGATGATAGATGTAACAATAGCAGTGTGTTTATGTGATGATAGAGGTAACAATAGCAGTGTGTTTATGTGATGATAGATGTAACAATAGCAGTGTGTTTATGTGATGATAGAGGTAACAATAGCAGTGTGTTTATGTGATGATAGATGTAACAATAGCAGTGTGTTTATGTAATGATAGATGTAACAATAGCAGTGTGTTTATGTAATGATAGATGTAACAATAGCAGTGTGTTTATGTGATGATAGAGGTAACAATAGCAGTGTGTTTATGTAATGATAGAGGTAACAATAGCAGTGTGTTTATGTAATGATAGAGGTAACAATAGCAGTGTGTTTATGTGATGATAGATGTAACAATAGCAGTGTGTTTATGTAATGATAGAGGTAACAATAGCAGTGTGTTTATGTGATGATAGATGTAACAATAGCAGTGTGTTTATGTGATGATAGAGGTAACAATAGCAGTGTGTTTATGTGATGATAGAGGTAACAATAGCAGTGTGTTTATGTAATGATAGAGGTAACAATAGCAGTGTGTTTATGTGATGATAGATGTAACAATAGCAGTGTGTTTATGTGATGATAGAGGTAACAATAGCAGTGTGTTTATGTGATGATAGATGTAACAATAGCAGTGTGTTTATGTGATGATAGATGTAACAATAGCAGTGTGTTTATGTAATGATAGATGTAACAATAGCAGTGTGTTTATGTGATGATAGAGGTAACAATAGCAGTGTGTTTATGTGATGAGAGGTAACAATAGCAGTGTGTTTATGTGATGATAGATGTAACAATAGCAGTGTGTTTATGTGATGATAGAGGTAACAATAGCAGTGTGTTTATGTGATGATAGAGGTAACAATAGCAGTGTGTTTATGTAATGAGAGGTAACAATAGCAGTGTGTTTATGTGATGATAGAGGTAACAATAGCAGTGTGTTTATGTGATGATAGAGGTAACAATAGCAGTGTGTTTATGTGATGATAGATGTAACAATAGCAGTGTGTTTATGTGATGATAGAGGTAACAATAGCAGTGTGTTTATGTGATGATAGATGTAACAATAGCAGTGTGTTTATGTAATGATAGAGGTAACAATAGCAGTGTGTTTATGTAATGAGAGGTAACAATAGCAGTGTGTTTATGTGATGATAGATGTAACAATAGCAGTGTGTTTATGTGATGAGAGGTAACAATAGCAGTGTGTTTATGTAATGATAGATGTAACAATAGCAGTGTGTTTATGTAATGATAGAGGTAACAATAGCAGTGTGTTTATGTAATGATAGATGTAACAATAGCAGTGTGTTTATGTGATGAGAGGTAACAATAGCAGTGTGTTTATGTGATGATAGATGTAACAATAGCAGTGTGTTTATGTAATGATAGATGTAACAATAGCAGTGTGTTTATGTGATGATAGAGGTAACAATAGCAGTGTGTTTATGTAATGATAGAGGTAACAATAGCAGTGTGTTTATGTAATGATAGATGTAACAATAGCAGTGTGTTTATGTGATGATAGATGTAACAATAGCAGTGTGTTTATGTGATGATAGATGTAACAATAGCAGTGTGTTTATGTGATGATAGATGTAACAATAGCAGTGTGTTTATGTAATGATAGATGTAACAATAGCAGTGTGTTTATGTGATGATAGATGTAACAATAGCAGTGTGTTTATGTGATGATAGATGTAACAATAGCAGTGTGTTTATGTAATGATAGATGTAACAATAGCAGTGTGTTTATGTAATGAGAGGTAACAATAGCAGTGTGTTTATGTGATGATAGATGTAACAATAGCAGTGTGTTTATGTGATGATAGATGTAACAATAGCAGTGTGTTTATGTGATGATAGATGTAACAATAGCAGTGTGTTTATGTGATGATAGATGTAACAATAGCAGTGTGTTTATGTAACGATAGATGTAACAATAGCAGTGTGTTTATGTGATGATAGATGTAACAATAGCAGTGTGTTTATGTGATGATAGAGGTAACAATAGCAGTGTGTTTATGTAATGAAGAGGTAACAATAGCAGTGTGTTTATGTAATGAAGAGGTAACAATAGCAGTGTGTTTATGTGATGAGAGATGTAACAATAGCAGTGTGTTTATGTAATGAGAGAGTAACAATAGCAGTGTGTTTATGTGATGATAGATGTAACAATAGCAGTGTGTTTATGTGATGATAGAGGTAACAATAGCAGTGTGTTTATGTAATGAGAGGTAACAATAGCAGTGTGTTTATGTAATGAAGATGTAACAATAGCAGTGTGTTTATGTGATGATAGAGGTAACAATAGCAGTGTGTTTATGTGATGATAGAGGTAACAATAGCAGTGTGTTTATGTGATGATAGATGTAACAATAGCAGTGTGTTTATGTGATGATAGATGTAACAATAGCAGTGTGTTTATGTAATGAGAGGTAACAATAGCAGTGTGTTTATGTGATGAGAGGTAACAATAGCAGTGTGTTTATGTAATGAGAGGTAACAATAGCAGTGTGTTTATGTAATGATAGATGTAACAATAGCAGTGTGTTTATGTAATGATAGAGGTAACAATAGCAGTGTGTTTATGTGATGATAGATGTAACAATAGCAGTGTGTTTATGTAATGAGAGGTAACAATAGCAGTGTGTTTATGTGATGATAGAGGTAACAATAGCAGTGTGTTTATGTGATGATAGAGGTAACAATAGCAGTGTGTTTATGTGATGATAGATGTAACAATAGCAGTGTGTTTATGTGATGATAGATGTAACAATAGCAGTGTGTTTATGTGATGATAGAGGTAACAATAGCAGTGTGTTTATGTAATGATAGAGGTAACAATAGCAGTGTGTTTATGTGATGATAGATGTAACAATAGCAGTGTGTTTATGTGATGAAGAGGTAACAATAGCAGTGTGTTTATGTAATGAGAGAGTAACAATAGCAGTGTGTTTATGTAATGATAGATGTAACAATAGCAGTGTGTTTATGTGATGATAGAGGTAACAATAGCAGTGTGTTTATGTGATGAGAGATGTAACAATAGCAGTGTGTTTATGTGATGATAGATGTAACAATAGCAGTGTGTTTATGTGATGATAGATGTAACAATAGCAGTGTGTTTATGTGATGATAGATGTAACAATAGCAGTGTGTTTATGTAATGATAGATGTAACAATAGCAGTGTGTTTATGTGATGATAGATGTAACAATAGCAGTGTGTTTATGTGATGATAGATGTAACAATAGCAGTGTGTTTATGTAATGAGAGGTAACAATAGCAGTGTGTTTATGTAATGATAGAGGTAACAATAGCAGTGTGTTAATGTGATGATAGAGGTAACAATAGCAGTGTGTTTATGTAATGAGAGGTAACAATAGCAGTGTGTTTATGTGATGATAGATGTAACAATAGCAGTGTGTTTATGTGATGATAGAGGTAACAATAGCAGTGTGTTTATGTAATGATAGAGGTAACAATAGCAGTGTGTTTATGTAATGAAGAGGTAACAATAGCAGTGTGTTTATGTGATGATAGATGTAACAATAGCAGTGTGTTTATGTGATGAGAGGTAACAATAGCAGTGTGTTTATGTGATGATAGATGTAACAATAGCAGTGTGTTTATGTGATGATAGATGTAACAATAGCAGTGTGTTTATGTAATGATAGATGTAACAATAGCAGTGTGTTTATGTGATGAAGAGGTAACAATAGCAGTGTGTTTATGTAATGATAGATGTAACAATAGCAGTGTGTTTATGTAATGATAGAGGTAACAATAGCAGTGTGTTTATGTGATGATAGATGTAACAATAGCAGTGTGTTTATGTAATGATAGAGGTAACAATAGCAGTGTGTTTATGTGATGATAGAGGTAACAATAGCAGTGTGTTTATGTGATGATAGAGGTAACAATAGCAGTGTGTTTATGTGATGATAGATGTAACAATAGCAGTGTGTTTATGTGATGATAGAGGTAACAATAGCAGTGTGTTTATGTGATGATAGAGGTAACAATAGCAGTGTGTTTATGTGATGAAGAGGTAACAATAGCAGTGTGTTTATGTGATGATAGATGTAACAATAGCAGTGTGTTTATGTGATGATAGAGGTAACAATAGCAGTGTGTTTATGTAATGATAGAGGTAACAATAGCAGTGTGTTTATGTAATGAAGATGTAACAATAGCAGTGTGTTTATGTAATGATAGATGTAACAATAGCAGTGTGTTTATGTGATGATAGAGGTAACAATAGCAGTGTGTTTATGTGATGAGAGGTAACAATAGCAGTGTGTTTATGTAATGATAGATGTAACAATAGCAGTGTGTTTATGTAATGATAGAGGTAACAATAGCAGTGTGTTTATGTGATGATAGATGTAACAATAGCAGTGTGTTTATGTAATGATAGAGGTAACAATAGCAGTGTGTTTATGTGATGATAGAGGTAACAATAGCAGTGTGTTTATGTGATGATAGAGGTAACAATAGCAGTGTGTTTATGTGATGATAGATGTAACAATAGCAGTGTGTTTATGTGATGATAGAGGTAACAATAGCAGTGTGTTTATGTGATGATAGAGGTAACAATAGCAGTGTGTTTATGTGATGAGAGGTAACAATAGCAGTGTGTTTATGTGATGATAGATGTAACAATAGCAGTGTGTTTATGTGATGATAGATGTAACAATAGCAGTGTGTTTATGTAATGATAGAGGTAACAATAGCAGTGTGTTTATGTAATGAGAGGTAACAATAGCAGTGTGTTTATGTGATGATAGATGTAACAATAGCAGTGTGTTTATGTGATGTAACAATAGCAGTGTGTTTATGTAATGATAGATGTAACAATAGCAGTGTGTTTATGTAATGATAGAGGTAACAATAGCAGTGTGTTTATGTAATGATAGATGTAACAATAGCAGTGTGTTTATGTGATGATAGAGGTAACAATAGCAGTGTGTTTATGTGATGATAGATGTAACAATAGCAGTGTGTTTATGTAATGATAGAGGTAACAATAGCAGTGTGTTTATGTGATGATAGAGGTAACAATAGCAGTGTGTTTATGTAATGAGAGGTAACAATAGCAGTGTGTTTATGTAATGATAGATGTAACAATAGCAGTGTGTTTATGTGATGATAGAGGTAACAATAGCAGTGTGTTTATGTGATGATAGATGTAACAATAGCAGTGTGTTTATGTGATGATAGATGTAACAATAGCAGTGTGTTTATGTAATGATAGAGGTAACAATAGCAGTGTGTTTATGTGATGATAGATGTAACAATAGCAGTGTGTTTATGTGATGATAGATGTAACAATAGCAGTGTGTTTATGTAATGATAGATGTAACAATAGCAGTGTGTTTATGTAATGAAGAGGTAACAATAGCAGTGTGTTTATGTGATGATAGATGTAACAATAGCAGTGTGTTTATGTGATGATAGATGTAACAATAGCAGTGTGTTTATGTGATGATAGATGTAACAATAGCAGTGTGTTTATGTGATGATAGAGGTAACAATAGCAGTGTGTTTATGTAATGATAGATGTAACAATAGCAGTGTGTTTATGTGATGATAGATGTAACAATAGCAGTGTGTTTATGTGATGATAGAGGTAACAATAGCAGTGTGTTTATGTAATGATAGATGTAACAATAGCAGTGTGTTTATGTAATGAAGAGGTAACAATAGCAGTGTGTTTATGTGATGATAGAGGTAACAATAGCAGTGTGTTTATGTAATGAGAGAGTAACAATAGCAGTGTGTTTATGTGATGAAGATGTAACAATAGCAGTGTGTTTATGTGATGAAGAGGTAACAATAGCAGTGTGTTTATGTAATGATAGATGTAACAATAGCAGTGTGTTTATGTGATGATAGAGGTAACAATAGCAGTGTGTTTATGTGATGATAGAGGTAACAATAGCAGTGTGTTTATGTAATGAGATAACAATAGCAGTGTGTTTATGTGATGATAGAGGTAACAATAGCAGTGTGTTTATGTGATGATAGAGGTAACAATAGCAGTGTGTTTATGTGATGATAGATGTAACAATAGCAGTGTGTTTATGTGATGATAGAGGTAACAATAGCAGTGTGTTTATGTGATGATAGAGGTAACAATAGCAGTGTGTTTATGTGATGAAGAGGTAACAATAGCAGTGTGTTTATGTGATGATAGATGTAACAATAGCAGTGTGTTTATGTAATGATAGATGTAACAATAGCAGTGTGTTTATGTGATGAGAGAGTAACAATAGCAGTGTGTTTATGTAATGAAGAGGAAACAATAGCAGTGTGTTTATGTGATGATAGATGTAACAATAGCAGTGTGTTTATGTGATGTAACAATAGCAGTGTGTTTATGTAATGATAGATGTAACAATAGCAGTGTGTTTATGTAATGATAGAGGTAACAATAGCAGTGTGTTTATGTAATGATAGATGTAACAATAGCAGTGTGTTTATGTGATGAGAGGTAACAATAGCAGTGTGTTTATGTGATGATAGATGTAACAATAGCAGTGTGTTTATGTAATGATAGATGTAACAATAGCAGTGTGTTTATGTGATGATAGAGGTAACAATAGCAGTGTGTTTATGTAATGAAGAGGTAACAATAGCAGTGTGTTTATGTAATGATAGAGGTAACAATAGCAGTGTGTTTATGTGATGATAGATGTAACAATAGCAGTGTGTTTATGTGATGATAGATGTAACAATAGCAGTGTGTTTATGTGATGATAGATGTAACAATAGCAGTGTGTTTATGTAATGATAGATGTAACAATAGCAGTGTGTTTATGTGATGATAGATGTAACAATAGCAGTGTGTTTATGTGATGATAGAGGTAACAATAGCAGTGTGTTTATGTAATGATAGATGTAACAATAGCAGTGTGTTTATGTAATGAAGAGGTAACAATAGCAGTGTGTTTATGTGATGATAGAGGTAACAATAGCAGTGTGTTTATGTGATGATAGAGGTAACAATAGCAGTGTGTTTATGTGATGATAGATGTAACAATAGCAGTGTGTTTATGTGATGATAGAGGTAACAATAGCAGTGTGTTTATGTAATGATAGATGTAACAATAGCAGTGTGTTTATGTGATGATAGATGTAACAATAGCAGTGTGTTTATGTGATGATAGAGGTAACAATAGCAGTGTGTTTATGTAATGAGAGAGTAACAATAGCAGTGTGTTTATGTAATGATAGAGGTAACAATAGCAGTGTGTTTATGTGATGATAGAGGTAACAATAGCAGTGTGTTTATGTAATGAAGAGGTAACAATAGCAGTGTGTTTATGTGATGATAGATGTAACAATAGCAGTGTGTTTATGTGATGATAGAGGTAACAATAGCAGTGTGTTTATGTAATGATAGAGGTAACAATAGCAGTGTGTTTATGTAATGATAGATGTAACAATAGCAGTGTGTTTATGTGATGAAGAGGTAACAATAGCAGTGTGTTTATGTAATGATAGAGGTAACAATAGCAGTGTGTTTATGTAATGATAGAGGTAACAATAGCAGTGTGTTTATGTGATGATAGAGGTAACAATAGCAGTGTGTTTATGTGATGATAGATGTAACAATAGCAGTGTGTTTATGTGATGAAGAGGTAACAATAGCAGTGTGTTTGTGTGATGATAGATGTAACAATAGCAGTGTGTTTGTGTGATGATAGAGGTAACAATAGCAGTGTGTTTATGTGATGATAGATGTAACAATAGCAGTGTGTTTATGTGATGAAGAGGTAACAATAGCAGTGTGTTTATGTAATGATAGATGTAACAATAGCAGTGTGTTTATGTAATGATAGAGGTAACAATAGCAGTGTGTTTATGTGATGATAGATGTAACAATAGCAGTGTGTTTATGTAATGATAGAGGTAACAATAGCAGTGTGTTTATGTGATGATAGAGGTAACAATAGCAGTGTGTTTATGTGATGATAGAGGTAACAATAGCAGTGTGTTTATGTGATGATAGATGTAACAATAGCAGTGTGTTTATGTGATGATAGATGTAACAATAGCAGTGTGTTTATGTGATGATAGATGTAACAATAGCAGTGTGTTTATGTAATGAAGAGGTAACAATAGCAGTGTGTTTATGTGATGATAGATGTAACAATAGCAGTGTGTTTATGTGATGAAGAGGTAACAATAGCAGTGTGTTTATGTAATGAGAGATGTAACAATAGCAGTGTGTTTATGTAATGATAGATGTAACAATAGCAGTGTGTTTATGTGATGATAGATGTAACAATAGCAGTGTGTTTATGTGATGAAGAGGTAACAATAGCAGTGTGTTTATGTGATGATAGATGTAACAATAGCAGTGTGTTTATGTGATGATAGATGTAACAATAGCAGTGTGTTTATGTAACGATAGATGTAACAATAGCAGTGTGTTTATGTGATGATAGATGTAACAATAGCAGTGTGTTTATGTGATGATAGAGGTAACAATAGCAGTGTGTTTATGTAATGATAGAGGTAACAATAGCAGTGTGTTTATGTAATGATAGAGGTAACAATAGCAGTGTGTTTATGTGATGAAGAGGTAACAATAGCAGTGTGTTTATGTAATGTAGAGGTAACAATAGCAGTGTGTTTATGTGATGAAGAGGTAACAATAGCAGTGTGTTTATGTGATGATAGAGGTAACAATAGCAGTGTGTTTATGTAATGAGAGAGTAACAATAGCAGTGTGTTTATGTAATGATAGATGTAACAATAGCAGTGTGTTTATGTGATGATAGAGGTAACAATAGCAGTGTGTTTATGTGATGAGAGGTAACAATAGCAGTGTGTTTATGTGATGATAGAGGTAACAATAGCAGTGTGTTTATGTGATGATAGATGTAACAATAGCAGTGTGTTTATGTAATGATAGATGTAACAATAGCAGTGTGTTTATGTGATGATAGAGGTAACAATAGCAGTGTGTTTATGTAATGAGAGGTAACAATAGCAGTGTGTTTATGTAATGATAGATGTAACAATAGCAGTGTGTTTATGTAATGATAGAGGTAACAATAGCAGTGTGTTTATGTGATGATAGATGTAACAATAGCAGTGTGTTTATGTAATGAGAGGTAACAATAGCAGTGTGTTTATGTGATGATAGAGGTAACAATAGCAGTGTGTTTATGTGATGATAGAGGTAACAATAGCAGTGTGTTTATGTGATGATAGATGTAACAATAGCAGTGTGTTTATGTGATGATAGATGTAACAATAGCAGTGTGTTTATGTGATGATAGAGGTAACAATAGCAGTGTGTTTATGTAATGATAGAGGTAACAATAGCAGTGTGTTTATGTGATGATAGATGTAACAATAGCAGTGTGTTTATGTGATGACAGAGGTAACAATAGCAGTGTGTTTATGTAATGAGAGAGTAACAATAGCAGTGTGTTTATGTAATGATAGATGTAACAATAGCAGTGTGTTTATGTGATGATAGAGGTAACAATAGCAGTGTGTTTATGTGATGAAGAGGTAACAATAGCAGTGTGTTTATGTGATGATAGATGTAACAATAGCAGTGTGTTTATGTGATGATAGAGGTAACAATAGCAGTGTGTTTATGTGATGATAGATGTAACAATAGCAGTGTGTTTATGTAATGATAGATGTAACAATAGCAGTGTGTTTATGTGATGATAGATGTAACAATAGCAGTGTGTTTATGTGATGATAGAGGTAACAATAGCAGTGTGTTTATGTAATGATAGAGGTAACAATAGCAGTGTGTTTATGTAATGATAGAGGTAACAATAGCAGTGTGTTTATGTGATGATAGAGGTAACAATAGCAGTGTGTTTATGTAATGAAGAGGTAACAATAGCAGTGTGTTTATGTAATGATAGAGGTAACAATAGCAGTGTGTTTATGTGATGATAGAGGTAACAATAGCAGTGTGTTTATGTAATGAAGAGGTAACAATAGCAGTGTGTTTATGTAATGAAGATGTAACAATAGCAGTGTGTTTATGTGATGATAGATGTAACAATAGCAGTGTGTTTATGTGATGATAGAGGTAACAATAGCAGTGTGTTTATGTGATGATAGATGTAACAATAGCAGTGTGTTTATGTAATGATAGATGTAACAATAGCAGTGTGTTTATGTAATGATAGATGTAACAATAGCAGTGTGTTTATGTGATGAGAGGTAACAATAGCAGTGTGTTTATGTAATGATAGATGTAACAATAGCAGTGTGTTTATGTAATGATAGAGGTAACAATAGCAGTGTGTTTATGTGATGATAGATGTAACAATAGCAGTGTGTTTATGTAATGAGAGGTAACAATAGCAGTGTGTTTATGTGATGATAGAGGTAACAATAGCAGTGTGTTTATGTGATGATAGAGGTAACAATAGCAGTGTGTTTATGTGATGATAGATGTAACAATAGCAGTGTGTTTATGTGATGATAGGTAACAATAGCAGTGTGTTTATGTGATGATAGAGGTAACAATAGCAGTGTGTTTATGTGATGAAGAGGTAACAATAGCAGTGTGTTTATGTGATGATAGATGTAACAATAGCAGTGTGTTTATGTGATGAAGAGGTAACAATAGCAGTGTGTTTATGTAATGAAGAGGTAACAATAGCAGTGTGTTTATGTGATGATAGATGTAACAATAGCAGTGTGTTTATGTAATGATAGATGTAACAATAGCAGTGTGTTTATGTGATGAAGAGGTAACAATAGCAGTGTGTTTATGTGATGATAGAGGTAACAATAGCAGTGTGTTTATGTAATGATAGATGTAACAATAGCAGTGTGTTTATGTAATGACAGAGGTAACAATAGCAGTGTGTTTATGTGATGATAGATGTAACAATAGCAGTGTGTTTATGTAATGAGAGGTAACAATAGCAGTGTGTTTATGTGATGATAGAGGTAACAATAGCAGTGTGTTTATGTGATGATAGAGGTAACAATAGCAGTGTGTTTATGTGATGATAGATGTAACAATAGCAGTGTGTTTATGTGATGATAGATGTAACAATAGCAGTGTGTTTATGTGATGATAGAGGTAACAATAGCAGTGTGTTTATGTGATGATAGAGGTAACAATAGCAGTGTGTTTATGTGATGATAGATGTAACAATAGCAGTGTGTTTATGTAATGATAGAGGTAACAATAGCAGTGTGTTTATGTGATGATAGAGGTAACAATAGCAGTGTGTTTATGTAATGATAGAGGTAACAATAGCAGTGTGTTTATGTGATGATAGATGTAACAATAGCAGTGTGTTTATGTGATGAAGATGTAACAATAGCAGTGTGTTTATGTGATGATAGATGTAACAATAGCAGTGTGTTTATGTAATGATAGAGGTAACAATAGCAGTGTGTTTATGTAATGATAGATGTAACAATAGCAGTGTGTTTATGTGATGAGAGGTAACAATAGCAGTGTGTTTATGTGATGATAGATGTAACAATAGCAGTGTGTTTATGTAATGATAGATGTAACAATAGCAGTGTGTTTATGTGATGATAGAGGTAACAATAGCAGTGTGTTTATGTAATGATAGAGGTAACAATAGCAGTGTGTTTATGTAATGATAGATGTAACAATAGCAGTGTGTTTATGTGATGATAGATGTAACAATAGCAGTGTGTTTATGTGATGATAGATGTAACAATAGCAGTGTGTTTATGTGATGATAGATGTAACAATAGCAGTGTGTTTATGTAATGATAGATGTAACAATAGCAGTGTGTTTATGTGATGATAGAGGTAACAATAGCAGTGTGTTTATGTGATGATAGATGTAACAATAGCAGTGTGTTTATGTAATGATAGATGTAACAATAGCAGTGTGTTTATGTAATGAAGAGGTAACAATAGCAGTGTGTTTATGTGATGATAGATGTAACAATAGCAGTGTGTTTATGTGATGATAGATGTAACAATAGCAGTGTGTTTATGTGATGATAGATGTAACAATAGCAGTGTGTTTATGTGATGATAGATGTAACAATAGCAGTGTGTTTATGTAATGATAGAGGTAACAATAGCAGTGTGTTTATGTGATGATAGATGTAACAATAGCAGTGTGTTTATGTGATGATAGAGGTAACAATAGCAGTGTGTTTATGTAATGAAGAGGTAACAATAGCAGTGTGTTTATGTAATGATAGATGTAACAATAGCAGTGTGTTTATGTGATGAAGAGGTAACAATAGCAGTGTGTTTATGTAATGATAGAGGTAACAATAGCAGTGTGTTTATGTGATGAAGAGGTAACAATAGCAGTGTGTTTATGTAATGATAGATGTAACAATAGCAGTGTGTTTATGTAATGATAGATGTAACAATAGCAGTGTGTTTATGTGATGATAGAGGTAACAATAGCAGTGTGTTTATGTGATGATAGATGTAACAATAGCAGTGTGTTTATGTAATGATAGAGGTAACAATAGCAGTGTGTTTATGTGATGATAGATGTAACAATAGCAGTGTGTTTATGTAATGATAGATGTAACAATAGCAGTGTGTTTATGTGATGATAGAGGTAACAATAGCAGTGTGTTTATGTGATGATAGAGGTAACAATAGCAGTGTGTTTATGTAATGAGAGGTAACAATAGCAGTGTGTTTATGTGATGATAGATGTAACAATAGCAGTGTGTTTATGTGATGATAGAGGTAACAATAGCAGTGTGTTTATGTGATGATAGAGGTAACAATAGCAGTGTGTTTATGTAATGAAGAGGTAACAATAGCAGTGTGTTTATGTGATGATAGATGTAACAATAGCAGTGTGTTTATGTGATGAAGAGGTAACAATAGCAGTGTGTTTATGTGATGATAGATGTAACAATAGCAGTGTGTTTATGTAATGATAGAGGTAACAATAGCAGTGTGTTTATGTGATGATAGATGTAACAATAGCAGTGTGTTTATGTAATGATAGAGATAACAATAGCAGTGTGTTTATGTGATGATAGATGTAACAATAGCAGTGTGTTTATGTGATGATAGAGGTAACAATAGCAGTGTGTTTATGTGATGATAGAGGTAACAATAGCAGTGTGTTTATGTGATGATAGATGTAACAATAGCAGTGTGTTTATGTGATGATAGAGGTAACAATAGCAGTGTGTTTATGTGATGAGAGGTAACAATAGCAGTGTGTTTATGTGATGATAGAGGTAACAATAGCAGTGTGTTTATGTAATGATAGATGTAACAATAGCAGTGTGTTTATGTAATGATAGAGGTAACAATAGCAGTGTGTTTATGTAATGTAGAGGTAACAATAGCAGTGTGTTTATGTGATGATAGATGTAACAATAGCAGTGTGTTTATGTAGATGTAACAATAGCAGTGTGTTTATGTAATGATAGAGGTAACAATAGCAGTGTGTTTATGTAATGATAGATGTAACAATAGCAGTGTGTTTATGTGATGATAGATGTAACAATAGCAGTGTGTTTATGTGATGATAGATGTAACAATAGCAGTGTGTTTATGTAATGATAGATGTAACAATAGCAGTGTGTTTATGTAATGATAGAGGTAACAATAGCAGTGTGTTTATGTGATGATAGAGGTAACAATAGCAGTGTGTTTATGTGATGATAGAGGTAACAATAGCAGTGTGTTTATGTAATGATAGATGTAACAATAGCAGTGTGTTTATGTAATGAAGAGGTAACAATAGCAGTGTGTTTATGTGATGATAGATGTAACAATAGCAGTGTGTTTATGTGATGATAGAGGTAACAATAGCAGTGTGTTTATGTGATGATAGATGTAACAATAGCAGTGTGTTTATGTGATGATAGAGGTAACAATAGCAGTGTGTTTATGTAATGATAGATGTAACAATAGCAGTGTGTTTATGTGATGATAGATGTAACAATAGCAGTGTGTTTATGTGATGATAGAGGTAACAATAGCAGTGTGTTTATGTAATGAGAGAGTAACAATAGCAGTGTGTTTATGTAATGAAGAGGTAACAATAGCAGTGTGTTTATGTGATGATAGATGTAACAATAGCAGTGTGTTTATGTAATGATAGAGGTAACAATAGCAGTGTGTTTATGTGATGATAGATGTAACAATAGCAGTGTGTTTATGTGATGAAGAGGTAACAATAGCAGTGTGTTTATGTGATGAGAGAGTAACAATAGCAGTGTGTTTATGTAATGAAGATGTAACAATAGCAGTGTGTTTATGTGATGATAGAGGTAACAATAGCAGTGTGTTTATGTGATGATAGAGGTAACAATAGCAGTGTGTTTATGTGATGAGAGGTAACAATAGCAGTGTGTTTATGTAATGATAGATGTAACAATAGCAGTGTGTTTATGTGATGATAGATGTAACAATAGCAGTGTGTTTATGTGATGAGAGGTAACAATAGCAGTGTGTTTATGTGATGATAGATGTAACAATAGCAGTGTGTTTATGTGATGATAGATGTAACAATAGCAGTGTGTTTATGTAATGATAGATGTAACAATAGCAGTGTGTTTATGTGATGATAGAGGTAACAATAGCAGTGTGTTTATGTAATGATAGATGTAACAATAGCAGTGTGTTTATGTAATGATAGAGGTAACAATAGCAGTGTGTTTATGTGATGATAGATGTAACAATAGCAGTGTGTTTATGTAATGATAGATGTAACAATAGCAGTGTGTTTATGTGATGATAGAGGTAACAATAGCAGTGTGTTTATGTGATGATAGAGGTAACAATAGCAGTGTGTTTATGTGATGATAGATGTAACAATAGCAGTGTGTTTATGTGATGATAGGTAACAATAGCAGTGTGTTTATGTGATGATAGAGGTAACAATAGCAGTGTGTTTATGTAATGATAGAGGTAACAATAGCAGTGTGTTTATGTGATGATAGATGTAACAATAGCAGTGTGTTTATGTGATGAGAGATGTAACAATAGCAGTGTGTTTATGTAATGAGAGGTAACAATAGCAGTGTGTTTATGTAATGAGAGGTAACAATAGCAGTGTGTTTATGTGATGATAGATGTAACAATAGCAGTGTGTTTATGTGATGATAGATGTAACAATAGCAGTGTGTTTATGTGATGATAGATGTAACAATAGCAGTGTGTTTATGTGATGATAGATGTAACAATAGCAGTGTGTTTATGTGATGATAGATGTAACAATAGCAGTGTGTTTATGTAATGATAGATGTAACAATAGCAGTGTGTTTATGTGATGATAGATGTAACAATAGCAGTGTGTTTATGTGATGATAGAGGTAACAATAGCAGTGTGTTTATGTAATGATAGAGGTAACAATAGCAGTGTGTTTATGTAATGAGAGGTAACAATAGCAGTGTGTTTATGTGATGAGAGGTAACAATAGCAGTGTGTTTATGTAATGATAGAGGTAACAATAGCAGTGTGTTTATGTGATGATAGATGTAACAATAGCAGTGTGTTTATGTGATGAGAGGTAACAATAGCAGTGTGTTTATGTAATGATAGAGGTAACAATAGCAGTGTGTTTATGTAATGATAGAGGTAACAATAGCAGTGTGTTTATGTGATGATAGATGTAACAATAGCAGTGTGTTTATGTGATGAGAGGTAACAATAGCAGTGTGTTTATGTGATGATAGATGTAACAATAGCAGTGTGTTTATGTGATGATAGATGTAACAATAGCAGTGTGTTTATGTAATGATAGATGTAACAATAGCAGTGTGTTTATGTGATGTAGAGGTAACAATAGCAGTGTGTTTATGTAATGATAGATGTAACAATAGCAGTGTGTTTATGTAATGATAGAGGTAACAATAGCAGTGTGTTTATGTGATGATAGATGTAACAATAGCAGTGTGTTTATGTAATGTAGAGGTAACAATAGCAGTGTGTTTATGTGATGATAGAGGTAACAATAGCAGTGTGTTTATGTGATGATAGAGGTAACAATAGCAGTGTGTTTATGTGATGATAGATGTAACAATAGCAGTGTGTTTATGTGATGATAGGTAACAATAGCAGTGTGTTTATGTGATGATAGAGGTAACAATAGCAGTGTGTTTATGTGATGATAGAGGTAACAATAGCAGTGTGTTTATGTAATGATAGATGTAACAATAGCAGTGTGTTCATGTGATGATAGAGGTAACAATAGCAGTGTGTTTATGTAATGAGAGGTAACAATAGCAGTGTGTTTATGTAATGATAGATGTAACAATAGCAGTGTGTTTATGTGATGATAGGTAACAATAGCAGTGTGTTTATGTGATGATAGAGGTAACAATAGCAGTGTGTATATGTAATGATAGAGGTAACAATAGCAGTGTGTTTATGTGATGATAGATGTAACAATAGCAGGGTGTTTATGTGATGATAGAGGTAACAATAGCAGTGTGTTTATGTAATGATAGAGGTAACAATAGCAGTGTGTTTATGTAATGATAGAGGTAACAATAGCAGTGTGTTTATGTGATGATAGATGTAACAATAGCAGTGTGTTTATGTGATGAGAGGTAACAATAGCAGTGTGTTTATGTGATGATAGATGTAACAATAGCAGTGTGTTTATGTGATGATAGAGGTAACAATAGCAGTGTGTTTATGTGATGATAGATGTAACAATAGCAGTGTGTTTATGTAATGATAGATGTAACAATAGCAGTGTGTTTATGTGATGATAGATGTAACAATAGCAGTGTGTTTATGTGATGATAGAGGTAACAATAGCAGTGTGTTTATGTAATGTAGAGGTAACAATAGCAGTGTGTTTATGTAATGAGAGGTAACAATAGCAGTGTGTTTATGTGATGATAGAGGTAACAATAGCAGTGTGTTTATGTAATGAGAGGTAACAATAGCAGTGTGTTTATGTGATGAGATGTAACAATAGCAGTGTGTTTATGTGATGAGAGGTAACAATAGCAGTGTGTTTATGTAATGAGAGGTAACAATAGCAGTGTGTTTATGTAATGAGATGTAACAATAGCAGTGTGTTTATGTGATGATAGATGTAACAATAGCAGTGTGTTTATGTGATGATAGATGTAACAATAGCAGTGTGTTTATGTGATGATAGATGTAACAATAGCAGTGTGTTTATGTGATGATAGATGTAACAATAGCAGTGTGTTTATGTAATGATAGATGTAACAATAGCAGTGTGTTTATGTGATGAAGAGGTAACAATAGCAGTGTGTTTATGTAATGATAGATGTAACAATAGCAGTGTGTTTATGTAATGATAGAGGTAACAATAGCAGTGTGTTTATGTGATGATAGATGTAACAATAGCAGTGTGTTTATGTAATGAGAGGTAACAATAGCAGTGTGTTTATGTGATGATAGAGGTAACAATAGCAGTGTGTTTATGTGATGATAGAGGTAACAATAGCAGTGTGTTTATGTGATGATAGATGTAACAATAGCAGTGTGTTTATGTGATGATAGATGTAACAATAGCAGTGTGTTTATGTGATGATAGAGGTAACAATAGCAGTGTGTTTATGTGATGATAGAGGTAACAATAGCAGTGTGTTTATGTGATGATAGAGGTAACAATAGCAGTGTGTTTATGTGATGAGAGGTAACAATAGCAGTGTGTTTATGTAATGAGAGGTAACAATAGCAGTGTGTTTATGTAATGAGATGTAACAATAGCAGTGTGTTTATGTAATGATAGATGTAACAATAGCAGTGTGTTTATGTGATGAGAGGTAACAATAGCAGTGTGTTTATGTGATGAAGAGGTAACAATAGCAGTGTGTTTATGTAATGATAGATGTAACAATAGCAGTGTGTTTATGTAATGATAGAGGTAACAATAGCAGTGTGTTTATGTGATGATAGAGGTAACAATAGCAGTGTGTTTATGTAATGATAGAGGTAACAATAGCAGTGTGTTTATGTGATGATAGAGGTAACAATAGCAGTGTGTTTATGTGATGATAGAGGTAACAATAGCAGTGTGTTTATGTAATGATAGAGGTAACAATAGCAGTGTGTTTATGTGATGATAGAGGTAACAATAGCAGTGTGTTTATGTGATGAAGAGGTAACAATAGCAGTGTGTTTATGTGATGAAGAGGTAACAATAGCAGTGTGTTTATGTGATGATAGATGTAACAATAGCAGTGTGTTTATGTGATGATAGATGTAACAATAGCAGTGTGTTTATGTGATGATAGAGGTAACAATAGCAGTGTGTTTATGTAATGATAGAGGTAACAATAGCAGTGTGTTTATGTGATGATAGATGTAACAATAGCAGTGTGTTTATGTGATGTAACAATAGCAGTGTGTTTATGTAATGATAGATGTAACAATAGCAGTGTGTTTATGTAATGATAGAGGTAACAATAGCAGTGTGTTTATGTAATGATAGATGTAACAATAGCAGTGTGTTTATGTGATGATAGAGGTAACAATAGCAGTGTGTTTATGTGATGATAGATGTAACAATAGCAGTGTGTTTATGTAATGATAGAGGTAACAATAGCAGTGTGTTTATGTGATGATAGAGGTAACAATAGCAGTGTGTTTATGTAATGAGAGGTAACAATAGCAGTGTGTTTATGTAATGATAGATGTAACAATAGCAGTGTGTTTATGTGATGATAGATGTAACAATAGCAGTGTGTTTATGTGATGATAGAGGTAACAATAGCAGTGTGTTTATGTGATGATAGATGTAACAATAGCAGTGTGTTTATGTAATGATAGATGTAACAATAGCAGTGTGTTTATGTGATGATAGATGTAACAATAGCAGTGTGTTTATGTGATGATAGATGTAACAATAGCAGTGTGTTTATGTAATGATAGATGTAACAATAGCAGTGTGTTTATGTAATGAGAGGTAACAATAGCAGTGTGTTTATGTGATGATAGATGTAACAATAGCAGTGTGTTTATGTGATGATAGATGTAACAATAGCAGTGTGTTTATGTGATGATAGATGTAACAATAGCAGTGTGTTTATGTAATGATAGATGTAACAATAGCAGTGTGTTTATGTGATGATAGATGTAACAATAGCAGTGTGTTTATGTGATGATAGAGGTAACAATAGCAGTGTGTTTATGTGATGAAGAGGTAACAATAGCAGTGTGTTTATGTAATGATAGATGTAACAATAGCAGGGTGTTTATGTGATGAGAGGTAACAATAGCAGTGTGTTTATGTAATGAGAGGTAACAATAGCAGTGTGTTTATGTGATGATAGATGTAACAATAGCAGTGTGTTTATGTGATGAGAGGTAACAATAGCAGTGTGTTTATGTAATGATAGATGTAACAATAGCAGTGTGTTTATGTAATGATAGAGGTAACAATAGCAGTGTGTTTATGTGATGATAGATGTAACAATAGCAGTGTGTTTATGTAATGAGAGGTAACAATAGCAGTGTGTTTATGTGATGATAGAGGTAACAATAGCAGTGTGTTTATGTGATGATAGAGGTAACAATAGCAGTGTGTTTATGTGATGATAGATGTAACAATAGCAGTGTGTTTATGTGATGATAGATGTAACAATAGCAGTGTGTTTATGTGATGATAGAGGTAACAATAGCAGTGTGTTTATGTGATGAAGAGGTAACAATAGCAGTGTGTTTATGTGATGATAGATGTAACAATAGCAGTGTGTTTATGTAATGATAGAGGTAACAATAGCAGTGTGTTAATGTGATGATAGAGGTAACAATAGCAGTGTGTTTATGTAATGAGAGGTAACAATAGCAGTTTGTTTATGTGATGATAGATGTAACAATAGCAGTGTGTTTATGTGATGATAGATGTAACAATAGCAGTGTGTTTATGTAATGATAGATGTAACAATAGCAGTGTGTTTATGTAATGATAGAGGTAACAATAGCAGTGTGTTTATGTAATGATAGATGTAACAATAGCAGTGTGTTTATGTGATGATAGAGGTAACAATAGCAGTGTGTTTATGTGATGATAGATGTAACAATAGCAGTGTGTTTATGTAATGATAGATGTAACAATAGCAGTGTGTTTATGTGATGATAGAGGTAACAATAGCAGTGTGTTTATGTAATGATAGAGGTAACAATAGCAGTGTGTTTATGTAATGATAGATGTAACAATAGCAGTGTGTTTATGTGATGATAGATGTAACAATAGCAGTGTGTTTATGTGATGATAGATGTAACAATAGCAGTGTGTTTATGTGATGATAGAGGTAACAATAGCAGTGTGTTTATGTAATGATAGATGTAACAATAGCAGTGTGTTTATGTGATGATAGAGGTAACAATAGCAGTGTGTTTATGTGATGATAGATGTAACAATAGCAGTGTGTTTATGTAATGATAGAGGTAACAATAGCAGTGTGTTTATGTAATGAGAGATGTAACAATAGCAGTGTGTTTATGTGATGATAGAGGTAACAATAGCAGTGTGTTTATGTGATGATAGAGGTAACAATAGCAGTGTGTTTATGTGATGATAGATGTAACAATAGCAGTGTGTTTATGTGATGATAGATGTAACAATAGCAGTGTGTTTATGTAATGATAGATGTAACAATAGCAGTGTGTTTATGTGATGATAGATGTAACAATAGCAGTGTGTTTATGTGATGATAGATGTAACAATAGCAGTGTGTTTATGTAATGAGAGGTAACAATAGCAGTGTGTTTATGTAATGATAGAGGTAACAATAGCAGTGTGTTTATGTGATGATAGAGGTAACAATAGCAGTGTGTTTATGTGATGATAGATGTAACAATAGCAGTGTGTTTATGTGATGATAGATGTAACAATAGCAGTGTGTTTATGTGATGATAGAGGTAACAATAGCAGTGTGTTTATGTGATGAGAGAGTAACAATAGCAGTGTGTTTATGTGATGATAGATGTAACAATAGCAGTGTGTTTATGTAATGATAGATGTAACAATAGCAGTGTGTTTATGTAATGAGAGGTAACAATAGCAGTGTGTTTATGTAATGAAGAGGTAACAATAGCAGTGTGTTTATGTGATGATAGATGTAACAATAGCAGTGTGTTTATGTGATGATAGAGGTAACAATAGCAGTGTGTTTATGTGATGATAGATGTAACAATAGCAGTGTGTTTATGTAATGATAGAGGTAACAATAGCAGTGTGTTTATGTGATGATAGATGTAACAATAGCAGTGTGTTTATGTGATGATAGAGGTAACAATAGCAGTGTGTTTATGTGATGATAGATGTAACAATAGCAGTGTGTTTATGTAATGATAGATGTAACAATAGCAGTGTGTTTATGTGATGATAGAGGTAACAATAGCAGTGTGTTTATGTAATGATAGAGGTAACAATAGCAGTGTGTTTATGTGATGATAGAGGTAACAATAGCAGTGTGTTTATGTGATGATAGAGGTAACAATAGCAGTGTGTTTATGTGATGATAGATGTAACAATAGCAGTGTGTTTATGTGATGATAGATGTAACAATAGCAGTGTGTTTATGTGATGATAGAGGTAACAATAGCAGTGTGTTTATGTGATGTAGAGGTAACAATAGCAGTGTGTTTATGTGATGATAGATGTAACAATAGCAGTGTGTTTATGTAATGATAGATGTAACAATAGCAGTGTGTTTATGTAATGATAGAGGTAACAATAGCAGTGTGTTTATGTAATGATAGAGGTAACAATAGCAGTGTGTTTATGTGATGATAGATGTAACAATAGCAGTGTGTTTATGTGATGAAGAGGTAACAATAGCAGTGTGTTTATGTGATGATAGATGTAACAATAGCAGTGTGTTTATGTAATGATAGAGGTAACAATAGCAGTGTGTTTATGTAATGATAGATGTAACAATAGCAGTGTGTTTGTGTGATGATAGAGGTAACAATAGCAGTGTGTTTATGTGATGATAGATGTAACAATAGCAGTGTGTTTATGTAATGATAGAGGTAACAATAGCAGTGTGTTTATGTGATGATAGAGGTAACAATAGCAGTGTGTTTATGTGATGAGAGGTAACAATAGCAGTGTGTTTATGTAATGATAGATGTAACAATAGCAGTGTGTTTATGTGATGATAGATGTAACAATAGCAGTGTGTTTATGTGATGATAGATGTAACAATAGCAGTGTGTTTATGTGATGATAGATGTAACAATAGCAGTGTGTTTATGTAATGATAGATGTAACAATAGCAGTGTGTTTATGTGATGATAGATGTAACAATAGCAGTGTGTTTATGTGATGATAGATGTAACAATAGCAGTGTGTTTATGTAATGATAGATGTAACAATAGCAGTGTGTTTATGTAATGAGAGAGTAACAATAGCAGTGTGTTTATGTGATGATAGATGTAACAATAGCAGTGTGTTTATGTGATGATAGATGTAACAATAGCAGTGTGTTTATGTGATGATAGATGTAACAATAGCAGTGTGTTTATGTAATGATAGATGTAACAATAGCAGTGTGTTTATGTAATGATAGATGTAACAATAGCAGTGTGTTTATGTGATGATAGAGGTAACAATAGCAGTGTGTTTATGTAATGATAGATGTAACAATAGCAGTGTGTTTATGTGATGATAGATGTAACAATAGCAGTGTGTTTATGTAATGATAGAGGTAACAATAGCAGTGTGTTTATGTAATGATAGAGGTAACAATAGCAGTGTGTTTATGTAATGATAGAGGTAACAATAGCAGTGTGTTTATGTGATGATAGAGGTAACAATAGCAGTGTGTTTATGTAATGATAGAGGTAACAATAGCAGTGTGTTTATGTGATGAAGATGTAACAATAGCAGTGTGTTTATGTGATGATAGAGGTAACAATAGCAGTGTGTTTATGTAATGATAGAGGTAACAATAGCAGTGTGTTTATGTAATGATAGATGTAACAATAGCAGTGTGTTTATGTGATGATAGAGGTAACAATAGCAGTGTGTTTATGTAATGAGAGGTAACAATAGCAGTGTGTTTATGTGATGATAGAGGTAACAATAGCAGTGTGTTTATGTGATGATAGAGGTAACAATAGCAGTGTGTTTATGTAATGATAGATGTAACAATAGCAGTGTGTTTATGTGATGATAGAGGTAACAATAGCAGTGTGTTTATGTGATGATAGAGGTAACAATAGCAGTGTGTTTATGTGATGAGAGGTAACAATAGCAGTGTGTTTATGTGATGATAGATGTAACAATAGCAGTGTGTTTATGTAATGATAGATGTAACAATAGCAGTGTGTTTATGTAATGAGAGATGTAACAATAGCAGTGTGTTTATGTAATGATAGAGGTAACAATAGCAGTGTGTTTATGTGATGATAGATGTAACAATAGCAGTGTGTTTATGTGATGTAACAATAGCAGTGTGTTTATGTAATGATAGATGTAACAATAGCAGTGTGTTTATGTAATGATAGAGGTAACAATAGCAGTGTGTTTATGTGATGATAGATGTAACAATAGCAGTGTGTTTATGTGATGATAGAGGTAACAATAGCAGTGTGTTTATGTGATGTAGAGGTAACAATAGCAGTGTGTTTATGTAATGATAGAGGTAACAATAGCAGTGTGTTTATGTGATGATAGATGTAACAATAGCAGTGTGTTTATGTGATGAGAGGTAACAATAGCAGTGTGTTTATGTGATGATAGATGTAACAATAGCAGTGTGTTTATGTGATGATAGAGGTAACAATAGCAGTGTGTTTATGTGATGATAGATGTAACAATAGCAGTGTGTTTATGTAATGATAGAGGTAACAATAGCAGTGTGTTTATGTGATGATAGATGTAACAATAGCAGTGTGTTTATGTGATGATAGAGGTAACAATAGCAGTGTGTTTATGTAATGATAGATGTAACAATAGCAGTGTGTTTATGTAATGAGAGAGGTAACAATAGCAGTGTGTTTATGTGATGAGAGAGTAACAATAGCAGTGTGTTTATGTAATGAGAGAGTAACAATAGCAGTGTGTTTATGTGATGAGAGAGTAACAATAGCAGTGTGTTTATGTGATGAGAGGTAACAATAGCAGTGTGTTTATGTAATGAGAGAGTAACAATAGCAGTGTGTTTATGTAATGATAGAGGTAACAATAGCAGTGTGTTTATGTGATGATAGATGTAACAATAGCAGTGTGTTTATGTGATGTAGAGGTAACAATAGCAGTGTGTTTATGTGATGATAGATGTAACAATAGCAGTGTGTTTATGTGATGATAGATGTAACAATAGCAGTGTGTTTATGTAATGATAGATGTAACAATAGCAGTGTGTTTATGTGATGAGAGGTAACAATAGCAGTGTGTTTATGTAATGATAGAGGTAACAATAGCAGTGTGTTTATGTGATGATAGAGGTAACAATAGCAGTGTGTTTATGTGATGATAGATGTAACAATAGCAGTGTGTTTATGTAATGTAGAGGTAACAATAGCAGTGTGTTTATGTGATGATAGAGGTAACAATAGCAGTGTGTTTATGTGATGATAGAGGTAACAATAGCAGTGTGTTTATGTGATGATAGATGTAACAATAGCAGTGTGTTTATGTGATGATAGAGGTAACAATAGCAGTGTGTTTATGTGATGATAGAGGTAACAATAGCAGTGTGTTTATGTGATGATAGAGGTAACAATAGCAGTGTGTTTATGTGATGATAGAGGTAACAATAGCAGTGTGTTTATGTGATGAAGAGGTAACAATAGCAGTGTGTTTATGTGATGATAGAGGTAACAATAGCAGTGTGTTTATGTAATGATAGAGGTAACAATAGCAGTGTGTTTATGTAATGATAGAGGTAACAATAGCAGTGTGTTTATGTGATGATAGAGGTAACAATAGCAGTGTGTTTATGTGATGATAGATGTAACAATAGCAGTGTGTTTATGTAATGATAGATGTAACAATAGCAGTGTGTTTATGTAATGATAGAGGTAACAATAGCAGTGTGTTTATGTGATGATAGATGTAACAATAGCAGTGTGTTTATGTAATGATAGAGGTAACAATAGCAGTGTGTTTATGTGATGATAGAGGTAACAATAGCAGTGTGTTTATGTGATGATAGAGGTAACAATAGCAGTGTGTTTATGTGATGATAGATGTAACAATAGCAGTGTGTTTATGTGATGATAGGTAACAATAGCAGTGTGTTTATGTGATGATAGAGGTAACAATAGCAGTGTGTTTATGTGATGAAGAGGTAACAATAGCAGTGTGTTTATGTGATGATAGATGTAACAATAGCAGTGTGTTTATGTAATGATAGAGGTAACAATAGCAGTGTGTTTATGTAATGATAGAGGTAACAATAGCAGTGTGTTTATGTAATGATAGAGGTAACAATAGCAGTGTGTTTATGTGATGATAGATGTAACAATAGCAGTGTGTTTATGTGATGTAACAATAGCAGTGTGTTTATGTAATGATAGATGTAACAATAGCAGTGTGTTTATGTAATGATAGAGGTAACAATAGCAGTGTGTTTATGTAATGATAGATGTAACAATAGCAGTGTGTTTATGTGATGAGAGAGTAACAATAGCAGTGTGTTTATGTGATGATAGATGTAACAATAGCAGTGTGTTTATGTAATGATAGAGGTAACAATAGCAGTGTGTTTATGTGATGATAGAGGTAACAATAGCAGTGTGTTTATGTAATGAGAGGTAACAATAGCAGTGTGTTTATGTAATGATAGATGTAACAATAGCAGTGTGTTTATGTGATGATAGATGTAACAATAGCAGTGTGTTTATGTGATGATAGATGTAACAATAGCAGTGTGTTTATGTGATGATAGATGTAACAATAGCAGTGTGTTTATGTAATGATAGATGTAACAATAGCAGTGTGTTTATGTGATGATAGATGTAACAATAGCAGTGTGTTTATGTGATGATAGATGTAACAATAGCAGTGTGTTTATGTAATGATAGATGTAACAATAGCAGTGTGTTTATGTAATGAAGAGGTAACAATAGCAGTGTGTTTATGTGATGATAGATGTAACAATAGCAGTGTGTTTATGTGATGATAGATGTAACAATAGCAGTGTGTTTATGTGATGATAGATGTAACAATAGCAGTGTGTTTATGTAATGATAGATGTAACAATAGCAGTGTGTTTATGTGATGATAGATGTAACAATAGCAGTGTGTTTATGTGATGATAGAGGTAACAATAGCAGTGTGTTTATGTAATGATAGAGGTAACAATAGCAGTGTGTTTATGTAATGATAGAGGTAACAATAGCAGTGTGTTTATGTGATGAGAGGTAACAATAGCAGTGTGTTTATGTAATGATAGAGGTAACAATAGCAGTGTGTTTATGTGATGAGAGGTAACAATAGCAGTGTGTTTATGTGATGAGAGAGTAACAATAGCAGTGTGTTTATGTAATGATAGATGTAACAATAGCAGTGTGTTTATGTGATGATAGAGGTAACAATAGCAGTGTGTTTATGTGATGATAGATGTAACAATAGCAGTGTGTTTATGTAATGAAGAGGTAACAATAGCAGTGTGTTTATGTGATGATAGAGGTAACAATAGCAGTGTGTTTATGTGATGAAGAGGTAACAATAGCAGTGTGTTTATGTGATGATAGATGTAACAATAGCAGTGTGTTTATGTGATGATAGAGGTAACAATAGCAGTGTGTTTATGTGATGATAGAGGTAACAATAGCAGTGTGTTTATGTGATGATAGAGGTAACAATAGCAGTGTGTTTATGTGATGATAGATGTAACAATAGCAGTGTGTTTATGTAATGATAGATGTAACAATAGCAGTGTGTTTATGTAATGATAGAGGTAACAATAGCAGTGTGTTTATGTAATGATAGAGGTAACAATAGCAGTGTGTTTATGTGATGATAGATGTAACAATAGCAGTGTGTTTATGTGATGTAACAATAGCAGTGTGTTTATGTAATGATAGATGTAACAATAGCAGTGTGTTTATGTAATGATAGAGGTAACAATAGCAGTGTGTTTATGTGATGATAGATGTAACAATAGCAGTGTGTTTATGTGATGATAGAGGTAACAATAGCAGTGTGTTTATGTAATGATAGATGTAACAATAGCAGTGTGTTTATGTAATGATAGAGGTAACAATAGCAGTGTGTTTATGTGATGATAGAGGTAACAATAGCAGTGTGTTTATGTGATGATAGAGGTAACAATAGCAGTGTGTTTATGTGATGATAGATGTAACAATAGCAGTGTGTTTATGTGATGATAGAGGTAACAATAGCAGTGTGTTTATGTAATGATAGAGGTAACAATAGCAGTGTGTTTATGTGATGATAGATGTAACAATAGCAGTGTGTTTATGTGATGATAGAGGTAACAATAGCAGTGTGTTTATGTGATGAGAGAGTAACAATAGCAGTGTGTTTATGTAATGATAGAGGTAACAATAGCAGTGTGTTTATGTGATGATAGATGTAACAATAGCAGTGTGTTTATGTGATGATAGAGGTAACAATAGCAGTGTGTTTATGTGATGATAGATGTAACAATAGCAGTGTGTTTATGTGATGATAGAGGTAACAATAGCAGTGTGTTTATGTGATGAGAGGTAACAATAGCAGTGTGTTTATGTGATGATAGATGTAACAATAGCAGTGTGTTTATGTAATGATAGATGTAACAATAGCAGTGTGTTTATGTGATGATAGATGTAACAATAGCAGTGTGTTTATGTAATGAGAGAGTAACAATAGCAGTGTGTTTATGTGATGATAGATGTAACAATAGCAGTGTGTTTATGTGATGAGAGGTAACAATAGCAGTGTGTTTATGTGATGATAGATGTAACAATAGCAGTGTGTTTATGTAATGATAGAGGTAACAATAGCAGTGTGTTTATGTGATGATAGAGGTAACAATAGCAGTGTGTTTATGTGATGAAGAGGTAACAATAGCAGTGTGTTTATGTGATGATAGATGTAACAATAGCAGTGTGTTTATGTAATGATAGATGTAACAATAGCAGTGTGTTTATGTGATGATAGAGGTAACAATAGCAGTGTGTTTATGTAATGAGAGGTAACAATAGCAGTGTGTTTATGTGATGATAGAGGTAACAATAGCAGTGTGTTTATGTGATGATAGAGGTAACAATAGCAGTGTGTTTATGTGATGATAGATGTAACAATAGCAGTGTGTTTATGTGATGAGAGGTAACAATAGCAGTGTGTTTATGTGATGATAGAGGTAACAATAGCAGTGTGTTTATGTGATGAGAGGTAACAATAGCAGTGTGTTTATGTGATGAAGATGTAACAATAGCAGTGTGTTTATGTGATGATAGAGGTAACAATAGCAGTGTGTTTATGTGATGATAGAGGTAACAATAGCAGTGTGTTTATGTAATGATAGAGGTAACAATAGCAGTGTGTTTATGTGATGATAGATGTAACAATAGCAGTGTGTTTATGTGATGAGAGGTAACAATAGCAGTGTGTTTATGTGATGATAGATGTAACAATAGCAGTGTGTTTATGTAATGATAGAGGTAACAATAGCAGTGTGTTTATGTGATGATAGATGTAACAATAGCAGTGTGTTTATGTGATGAGAGGTAACAATAGCAGTGTGTTTATGTGATGATAGATGTAACAATAGCAGTGTGTTTATGTAATGATAGAGGTAACAATAGCAGTGTGTTTATGTGATGATAGATGTAACAATAGCAGTGTGTTTATGTAATGAGAGGTAACAATAGCAGTGTGTTTATGTGATGATAGATGTAACAATAGCAGTGTGTTTATGTGATGATAGATGTAACAATAGCAGTGTGTTTATGTGATGATAGATGTAACAATAGCAGTGTGTTTATGTGATGATAGATGTAACAATAGCAGTGTGTTTATGTAATGATAGATGTAACAATAGCAGTGTGTTTATGTGATGATAGATGTAACAATAGCAGTGTGTTTATGTGATGATAGATGTAACAATAGCAGTGTGTTTATGTAATGATAGATGTAACAATAGCAGTGTGTTTATGTAATGAGAGATGTAACAATAGCAGTGTGTTTATGTGATGATAGATGTAACAATAGCAGTGTGTTTATGTAATGATAGAGGTAACAATAGCAGTGTGTTTATGTAATGACAGATGTAACAATAGCAGTGTGTTTATGTGATGATAGATGTAACAATAGCAGTGTGTTTATGTAATGATAGATGTAACAATAGCAGTGTGTTTATGTGATGATAGATGTAACAATAGCAGTGTGTTTATGTGATGATAGAGGTAACAATAGCAGTGTGTTTATGTGATGATAGATGTAACAATAGCAGTGTGTTTATGTGATGATAGAGGTAACAATAGCAGTGTGTTTATGTAATGAGAGAGTAACAATAGCAGTGTGTTTATGTAATGAGAGAGTAACAATAGCAGTGTGTTTATGTGATGAGAGGTAACAATAGCAGTGTGTTTATGTGATGAGAGATGTAACAATAGCAGTGTGTTTATGTGATGATAGATGTAACAATAGCAGTGTGTTTATGTGATGAGAGAGTAACAATAGCAGTGTGTTTATGTAATGATAGAGGTAACAATAGCAGTGTGTTTATGTGATGATAGAGGTAACAATAGCAGTGTGTTTATGTGATGATAGATGTAACAATAGCAGTGTGTTTATGTAATGATAGAGGTAACAATAGCAGTGTGTTTATGTGATGATAGAGGTAACAATAGCAGTGTGTTTATGTGATGATAGAGGTAACAATAGCAGTGTGTTTATGTGATGATAGATGTAACAATAGCAGTGTGTTTATGTGATGATAGAGGTAACAATAGCAGTGTGTTTATGTGATGATAGAGGTAACAATAGCAGTGTGTTTATGTGATGATAGAGGTAACAATAGCAGTGTGTTTATGTGATGATAGAGGTAACAATAGCAGTGTGTTTATGTGATGATAGATGTAACAATAGCAGTGTGTTTATGTGATGATAGAGGTAACAATAGCAGTGTGTTTATGTAATGAGAGGTAACAATAGCAGTGTGTTTATGTGATGATAGATGTAACAATAGCAGTGTGTTTATGTGATGATAGAGGTAACAATAGCAGTGTGTTTATGTGATGATAGATGTAACAATAGCAGTGTGTTTATGTAATGATAGAGGTAACAATAGCAGTGTGTTTATGTGATGATAGATGTAACAATAGCAGTGTGTTTATGTAATGATAGAGGTAACAATAGCAGTGTGTTTATGTGATGATAGATGTAACAATAGCAGTGTGTTTATGTGATGATAGATGTAACAATAGCAGTGTGTTTATGTGATGATAGAGGTAACAATAGCAGTGTGTTTATGTAATGAGAGGTAACAATAGCAGTGTGTTTATGTGATGATAGATGTAACAATAGCAGTGTGTTTATGTGATGATAGATGTAACAATAGCAGTGTGTTTATGTGATGATAGAGGTAACAATAGCAGTGTGTTTATGTGATGATAGATGTAACAATAGCAGTGTGTTTATGTAATGATAGAGGTAACAATAGCAGTGTGTTTATGTGATGATAGATGTAACAATAGCAGTGTGTTTATGTGATGATAGATGTAACAATAGCAGTGTGTTTATGTAATGATAGATGTAACAATAGCAGTGTGTTTATGTAATGAGAGGTAACAATAGCAGTGTGTTTATGTGATGATAGATGTAACAATAGCAGTGTGTTTATGTGATGATAGATGTAACAATAGCAGTGTGTTTATGTGATGATAGATGTAACAATAGCAGTGTGTTTATGTGATGATAGAGGTAACAATAGCAGTGTGTTTATGTGATGATAGATGTAACAATAGCAGTGTGTTTATGTGATGATAGATGTAACAATAGCAGTGTGTTTATGTGATGATAGAGGTAACAATAGCAGTGTGTTTATGTAATGAGAGGTAACAATAGCAGTGTGTTTATGTAATGATAGAGGTAACAATAGCAGTGTGTTTATGTGATGAAGAGGTAACAATAGCAGTGTGTTTATGTGATGATAGATGTAACAATAGCAGTGTGTTTATGTGATGATAGATGTAACAATAGCAGTGTGTTTATGTGATGATAGAGGTAACAATAGCAGTGTGTTTATGTGATGAGAGGTAACAATAGCAGTGTGTTTATGTGATGATAGATGTAACAATAGCAGTGTGTTTATGTAATGATAGATGTAACAATAGCAGTGTGTTTATGTAATGAGAGGTAACAATAGCAGTGTGTTTATGTGATGAGAGGTAACAATAGCAGTGTGTTTATGTGATGATAGATGTAACAATAGCAGTGTGTTTATGTTGATAGAGGTAACAATAGCAGTGTGTTTATGTAATGATAGATGTAACAATAGCAGTGTGTTTATGTAATGATAGATGTAACAATAGCAGTGTGTTTATGTAATGATAGATGTAACAATAGCAGTGTGTTTATGTGATGAGAGGTAACAATAGCAGTGTGTTTATGTGATGATAGAGGTAACAATAGCAGTGTGTTTATGTAATGATAGAGGTAACAATAGCAGTGTGTTTATGTGATGATAGAGGTAACAATAGCAGTGTGTTTATGTAATGATAGAGGTAACAATAGCAGTGTGTTTATGTGATGATAGATGTAACAATAGCAGTGTGTTTATGTGATGATAGAGGTAACAATAGCAGTGTGTTTATGTGATGATAGAGGTAACAATAGCAGTGTGTTTATGTGATGATAGATGTAACAATAGCAGTGTGTTTATGTGATGATAGATGTAACAATAGCAGTGTGTTTATGTGATGATAGAGGTAACAATAGCAGTGTGTTTATGTGATGATAGATGTAACAATAGCAGTGTGTTTATGTAATGATAGATGTAACAATAGCAGTGTGTTTATGTGATGATAGAGGTAACAATAGCAGTGTGTTTATGTAATGATAGAGGTAACAATAGCAGTGTGTTTATGTGATGATAGATGTAACAATAGCAGTGTGTTTATGTGATGATAGAGGTAACAATAGCAGTGTGTTTATGTAATGATAGAGGTAACAATAGCAGTGTGTTTATGTAATGATAGATGTAACAATAGCAGTGTGTTTATGTGATGATAGATGTAACAATAGCAGTGTGTTTATGTGATGAAGAGGTAACAATAGCAGTGTGTTTATGTGATGATAGATGTAACAATAGCAGTGTGTTTATGTAATGATAGATGTAACAATAGCAGTGTGTTTATGTGATGATAGAGGTAACAATAGCAGTGTGTTTATGTGATGATAGAGGTAACAATAGCAGTGTGTTTATGTGATGATAGAGGTAACAATAGCAGTGTGTTTATGTGATGATAGATGTAACAATAGCAGTGTGTTTATGTGATGATAGATGTAACAATAGCAGTGTGTTTATGTGATGATAGAGGTAACAATAGCAGTGTGTTTATGTGATGATAGATGTAACAATAGCAGTGTGTTTATGTGATGATAGATGTAACAATAGCAGTGTGTTTATGTGATGATAGATGTAACAATAGCAGTGTGTTTATGTGATGATAGATGTAACAATAGCAGTGTGTTTATGTAATGATAGAGGTAACAATAGCAGTGTGTTTATGTGATGATAGATGTAACAATAGCAGTGTGTTTATGTGATGATAGATGTAACAATAGCAGTGTGTTTATGTGATGATAGATGTAACAATAGCAGTGTGTTTATGTGATGATAGAGGTAACAATAGCAGTGTGTTTATGTAATGATAGATGTAACAATAGCAGTGTGTTTATGTGATGATAGATGTAACAATAGCAGTGTGTTTATGTGATGATAGAGGTAACAATAGCAGTGTGTTTATGTGATGAGAGGTAACAATAGCAGTGTGTTTATGTAATGATAGAGGTAACAATAGCAGTGTGTTTATGTGATGATAGAGGTAACAATAGCAGTGTGTTTATGTAATGAAGAGGTAACAATAGCAGTGTGTTTATGTGATGAAGATGTAACAATAGCAGTGTGTTTATGTGATGATAGAGGTAACAATAGCAGTGTGTTTATGTAATGAGAGAGGTAACAATAGCAGTGTGTTTATGTGATGATAGATGTAACAATAGCAGTGTGTTTATGTGATGAGAGGTAACAATAGCAGTGTGTTTATGTGATGAAGAGGTAACAATAGCAGTGTGTTTATGTAATGATAGAGGTAACAATAGCAGTGTGTTTATGTGATGAAGATGTAACAATAGCAGTGTGTTTATGTGATGATAGTGTAACAATAGCAGTGTGTTTATGTGATGAGATGTAACAATAGCAGTGTGTTTATGTGATGATAGATGTAACAATAGCAGTGTGTTTATGTGATGATAGAGGTAACAATAGCAGTGTGTTTATGTGATGATAGAGGTAACAATAGCAGTGTGTTTATGTAATGATAGATGTAACAATAGCAGTGTGTTTATGTGATGAGAGGTAACAATAGCAGTGTGTTTATGTGATGAAGAGGTAACAATAGCAGTGTGTTTATGTGATGATAGATGTAACAATAGCAGTGTGTTTATGTGATGATAGATGTAACAATAGCAGTGTGTTTATGTGATGATAGAGGTAACAATAGCAGTGTGTTTATGTAATGAGAGGTAACAATAGCAGTGTGTTTATGTGATGAAGATGTAACAATAGCAGTGTGTTTATGTGATGAAGAGGTAACAATAGCAGTGTGTTTATGTAATGATAGAGTAACAATAGCAGTGTGTTTATGTAATGAGAGGTAACAATAGCAGTGTGTTTATGTGATGATAGAGGTAACAATAGCAGTGTGTTTATGTGATGATAGAGGTAACAATAGCAGTGTGTTTATGTGATGATAGATGTAACAATAACAGTGTGTTTGTGTGATGATAGATGTAACAATAGCAGTGTGTTTGTGTGATGATAGAGGTAACAATAGCAGTGTGTTTATGTGATGATAGATGTAACAATAGCAGTGTGTTTATGTGATGATAGATGTAACAATAGCAGTGTGTTTATGTGATGATAGAGGTAACAATAGCAGTGTGTTTATGTGATGATAGAGGTAACAATAGCAGTGTGTTTATGTAATGATAGAGGTAACAATAGCAGTGTGTTTATGTGATGTAGAGGTAACAATAGCAGTGTGTTTATGTAATGATAGAGGTAACAATAGCAGTGTGTTTATGTGATGATAGATGTAACAATAGCAGTGTGTTTATGTGATGATAGAGGTAACAATAGCAGTGTGTTTATGTAATGAAGAGGTAACAATAGCAGTGTGTTTATGTGATGAAGATGTAACAATAGCAGTGTGTTTATGTGATGATAGATGTAACAATAGCAGTGTGTTTATGTGATGAGAGGTAATCAATAGCAGTGTGTTTATGTGATGATAGATGTAACAATAGCAGTGTGTTTATGTGATGATAGGTAACAATAGCAGTGTGTTTATGTGATGATAGATGTAACAATAGCAGTGTGTTTATGTGATGAGAGGTAACAATAGCAGTGTGTTTACGTAATGATAGATGTAACAATAGCAGTGTGTTTATGTAATGATAGAGGTAACAATAGCAGTGTGTTTATGTGATGATAGATGTAACAATAGCTGTGTGTTTATGTAATGTAGAGGTAACAATAGCAGTGTGTTTATGTGATGATAGAGGTAACAATAGCAGTGTGTTTATGTGATGATAGAGGTAACAATAGCAGTGTGTTTATGTGATGATAGATGTAACAATAGCAGTGTGTTTATGTGATGATAGATGTAACAATAGCAGTGTGTTTATGTGATGATAGAGGTAACAATAGCAGTGTGTTTATGTGATGATAGAGGTAACAATAGCAGTGTGTTTATGTGATGATAGAGGTAACAATAGCAGTGTGTTTATGTAATGAGAGATGTAACAATAGCAGTGTGTTTATGTGATGATAGATGTAACAATAGCAGTGTGTTTATGTGATGAGAGGTAACAATAGCAGTGTGTTTATGTGATGATAGAGGTAACAATAGCAGTGTGTTTATGTGATGATAGATGTAACAATAGCAGTGTGTTTATGTAATGATAGATGTAACAATAGCAGTGTGTTTATGTGATGAAGAGGTAACAATAGCAGTGTGTTTATGTGATGATAGATGTAACAATAGCAGTGTGTTTATGTAATGATAGAGGTAACAATAGCAGTGTGTTTATGTGATGATAGATGTAACAATAGCAGTGTGTTTATGTGATGAGAGGTAACAATAGCAGTGTGTTTATGTGATGATAGAGGTAACAATAGCAGTGTGTTTATGTGATGATAGAGGTAACAATAGCAGTGTGTTTATGTGATGATAGATGTAACAATAGCAGTGTGTTTATGTGATGATAGGTAACAATAGCAGTGTGTTTATGTGATGATAGAGGTAACAATAGCAGTGTGTTTATGTGATGAGAGGTAACAATAGCAGTGTGTTTATGTGATGATAGATGTAACAATAGCAGTGTGTTTATGTGATGATAGATGTAACAATAGCAGTGTGTTTATGTGATGAGAGGTAACAATAGCAGTGTGTTTATGTGATGAAGAGGTAACAATAGCAGTGTGTTTATGTGATGATAGAGGTAACAATAGCAGTGTGTTTATGTGATGATAGATGTAACAATAGCAGTGTGTTTATGTGATGATAGAGGTAACAATAGCAGTGTGTTTATGTGATGATAGATGTAACAATAGCAGTGTGTTTATGTGATGATAGAGGTAACAATAGCAGTGTGTTTATGTAATGATAGATGTAACAATAGCAGTGTGTTTATGTGATGAAGATGTAACAATAGCAGTGTGTTTATGTGATGATAGATGTAACAATAGCAGTGTGTTTATGTAATGAAGAGGTAACAATAGCAGTGTGTTTATGTGATGATAGATGTAACAATAGCAGTGTGTTTATGTGATGAGAGGTAACAATAGCAGTGTGTTTATGTGATGATAGATGTAACAATAGCAGTGTGTTTATGTGATGATAGATGTAACAATAGCAGTGTGTTTATGTGATGATAGATGTAACAATAGCAGTGTGTTTATGTAATGAAGAGGTAACAATAGCAGTGTGTTTATGTGATGATAGATGTAACAATAGCAGTGTGTTTATGTGATGATAGAGGTAACAATAGCAGTGTGTTTATGTGATGATAGATGTAACAATAGCAGTGTGTTTATGTGATGATAGAGGTAACAATAGCAGTGTGTTTATGTGATGATAGAGGTAACAATAGCAGTGTGTTTATGTAATGAGAGGTAACAATAGCAGTGTGTTTATGTAATGAGAGGTAACAATAGCAGTGTGTTTATGTGATGATAGATGTAACAATAGCAGTGTGTTTATGTGATGATAGAGGTAACAATAGCAGTGTGTTTATGTGATGAGAGGTAACAATAGCAGTGTGTTTATGTGATGATAGATGTAACAATAGCAGTGTGTTTATGTGATGAGAGGTAACAATAGCAGTGTGTTTATGTGATGATAGATGTAACAATAGCAGTGTGTTTATGTGATGATAGAGGTAACAATAGCAGTGTGTTTATGTAATGATAGATGTAACAATAGCAGTGTGTTTATGTGATGAGAGGTAACAATAGCAGTGTGTTTATGTGATGATAGATGTAACAATAGCAGTGTGTTTATGTGATGATAGAGGTAACAATAGCAGTGTGTTTATGTGATGATAGATGTAACAATAGCAGTGTGTTTATGTAATGAGAGGTAACAATAGCAGTGTGTTTATGTGATGATAGAGGTAACAATAGCAGTGTGTTTATGTGATGATAGAGGTAACAATAGCAGTGTGTTTATGTGATGATAGATGTAACAATAGCAGTGTGTTTATGTGATGATAGATGTAACAATAGCAGTGTGTTTATGTGATGATAGATGTAACAATAGCAGTGTGTTTATGTGATGATAGAGGTAACAATAGCAGTGTGTTTATGTGATGATAGAGGTAACAATAGCAGTGTGTTTATGTAATGATAGATGTAACAATAGCAGTGTGTTTATGTGATGATAGATGTAACAATAGCAGTGTGTTTATGTAATGATAGATGTAACAATAGCAGTGTGTTTATGTGATGATAGATGTAACAATAGCAGTGTGTTTATGTGATGATAGAGGTAACAATAGCAGTGTGTTTATGTGATGATAGATGTAACAATAGCAGTGTGTTTATGTAATGATAGATGTAACAATAGCAGTGTGTTTATGTGATGATAGATGTAACAATAGCAGTGTGTTTATGTAATGATAGATGTAACAATAGCAGTGTGTTTATGTAATGAAGAGGTAACAATAGCAGTGTGTTTATGTGATGAAGATGTAACAATAGCAGTGTGTTTATGTGATGATAGATGTAACAATAGCAGTGTGTTTATGTGATGATAGATGTAACAATAGCAGTGTGTTTATGTAATGATAGATGTAACAATAGCAGTGTGTTTATGTGATGATAGAGGTAACAATAGCAGTGTGTTTATGTGATGATAGAGGTAACAATAGCAGTGTGTTTATGTAATGATAGAGGTAACAATAGCAGTGTGTTTATGTGATGATAGATGTAACAATAGCAGTGTGTTTATGTGATGAAGATGTAACAATAGCAGTGTGTTTATGTAATGATAGATGTAACAATAGCAGTGTGTTTATGTGATGATAGAGGTAACAATAGCAGTGTGTTTATGTGATGATAGAGGTAACAATAGCAGTGTGTTTATGTAATGATAGATGTAACAATAGCAGTGTGTTTATGTGATGATAGATGTAACAATAGCAGTGTGTTTATGTGATGATAGAGGTAACAATAGCAGTGTGTTTATGTGATGATAGATGTAACAATAGCAGTGTGTTTATGTGATGATAGATGTAACAATAGCAGTGTGTTTATGTAATGATAGAGGTAACAATAGCAGTGTGTTTATGTGATGATAGATGTAACAATAGCAGTGTGTTTATGTGATGAAGAGGTAACAATAGCAGTGTGTTTATGTAATGATAGAGGTAACAATAGCAGTGTGTTTATGTGATGATAGATGTAACAATAGCAGTGTGTTTATGTGATGAAGAGGTAACAATAGCAGTGTGTTTATGTGATGATAGATGTAACAATAGCAGTGTGTTTATGTGATGATAGAGGTAACAATAGCAGTGTGTTTATGTGATGATAGAGGTAACAATAGCAGTGTGTTTATGTAATGATAGATGTAACAATAGCAGTGTGTTTATGTGATGATAGAGGTAACAATAGCAGTGTGTTTATGTGATGATAGAGGTAACAATAGCAGTGTGTTTATGTGATGAAGAGGTAACAATAGCAGTGTGTTTATGTGATGAAGAGGTAACAATAGCAGTGTGTTTATGTGATGATAGAGGTAACAATAGCAGTGTGTTTATGTAATGATAGATGTAACAATAGCAGTGTGTTTATGTGATGATAGATGTAACAATAGCAGTGTGTTTATGTAATGATAGAGGTAACAATAGCAGTGTGTTTATGTGATGATAGATGTAACAATAGCAGTGTGTTTATGTGATGAGAGGTAACAATAGCAGTGTGTTTATGTGATGATAGATGTAACAATAGCAGTGTGTTTATGTGATGATAGAGGTAACAATAGCAGTGTGTTTATGTGATGAGATGTAACAATAGCAGTGTGTTTATGTGATGATAGAGGTAACAATAGCAGTGTGTTTATGTGATGATAGAGGTAACAATAGCAGTGTGTTTATGTGATGATAGATGTAACAATAGCAGTGTGTTTATGTGATGATAGGTAACAATAGCAGTGTGTTTATGTGATGATAGAGGTAACAATAGCAGTGTGTTTATGTGATGAGAGGTAACAATAGCAGTGTGTTTATGTGATGAGAGGTAACAATAGCAGTGTGTTTATGTGATGATGGAGGTAACAATAGCAGTGTGTTTATGGAATGAGTGGTAACAATAGCAGTGTGTTTATGTAATGATAGATTTAACAATAGCAGTGTGTTTATGTGATGATAGATGTAACAATAGCAGTGTGTTTATGTGATGATAGATGTAACAATAGCAGTGTGTTTATGTGATGATAGATGTAACAATAGCAGTGTGTTTATGTGATGATAGATGTAACAATAGCATTGTGTTTATGTGATGAGAGGTAACAATAGCAGTGTGTTTATGTGATGATAGATGTAACAATAGCAGTGTGTTTATGTGATGATAGATGTAACAATAGCAGTGTGTTTATGTGATGAGAGGTAACAATAGCAGTGTGTTTATGTGATGAGAGGTAACAATAGCAGTGTGTTTATGTAATGATAGATGTAACAATAGCAGTGTGTTTATGTGATGATAGATGTAACAATAGCAGTGTGTTTATGTAATGAGAGGTAACAATAGCAGTGTGTTTATGTGATGATAGATGTAACAATAGCAGTGTGTTTATGTGATGAGAGGTAACAATAGCAGTGTGTTTATGTGATGATAGATGTAACAATAGCAGTGTGTTTATGTGATGATAGAGGTAACAATAGCAGTGTGTTTATGTGATGAGATGTAACAATAGCAGTGTGTTTATGTGATGAGAGGTAACAATAGCAGTGTGTTTATGTGATGATAGAGGTAACAATAGCAGTGTGTTTATGTGATGAAGAGGTAACAATAGCAGTGTGTTTATGTAATGATAGATGTAACAATAGCAGTGTGTTTATGTAATGATAGATGTAACAATAGCAGTGTGTTTATGTAATGAGAGGTAACAATAGCAGTGTGTTTATGTGATGATAGAGGTAACAATAGCAGTGTGTTTATGTGATGATAGATGTAACAATAGCAGTGTGTTTATGTAATGAGAGGTAACAATAGCAGTGTGTTTATGTGATGATAGATGTAACAATAGCAGTGTGTTTATGTGATGAGAGGTAACAATAGCAGTGTGTTTATGTAATGATAGATGTAACAATAGCAGTGTGTTTATGTGATGAGGTAACAATAGCAGTGTGTTTATGTGATGAGAGGTAACAATAGCAGTGTGTTTGTGTGATGATAGATGTAACAATAGCAGTGTGTTTATGTAATGAGAGGTAACAATAGCAGTGTGTTTATGTAATGTAGTGGTAACAATAGCAGTGTGTTTATGTGATGAGAGGTAACAATAGCAGTGTGTTTATGTAATGATAGTGGTAACAAAAGCAGTGTGTTTATGTAATGATAGATGTAACAATAGCAGTGTGTTTATGTGATGATAGATGTAACAATAGCAGTGTGTTTATGTAATGAGAGGTAACAATAGCAGTGTGTTTATGTAATGAGAGGTAACAATAGCAGTGTGTTTATGTGATGAGAGGTAACAATAGCAGTGTGTTTATGTGATGATAGATGTAACAATAGCAGTGTGTTTATGTAATGATAGATGTAACAATAGCAGTGTGTTTATGTGATGATAGAGGTAACAATAGCAGTGTGTTTATGTGATGATAGAGGTAACAATAGCAGTGTGTTTATGTAATGATAGATGTAACAATAGCAGTGTGTTTATGTAATGATAGATGTAACAATAGCAGTGTGTTTATGTAATGAGAGGTAACAATAGCAGTGTGTTTATGTGATGATAGAGGTAACAATAGCAGTGTGTTTATGCGATGATAGATGTAACAATAGCAGTGTGTTTATGTAATGAGAGGTAACAATAGCAGTGTGTTTATGTGATGATAGATGTAACAATAGCAGTGTGTTTATGTGATGAGAGGTAACAATAGCAGTGTGTTTATGTAATGATAGATGTAACAATAGCAGTGTGTTTATGTGATGATAGAGGTAACAATAGCAGTGTGTTTATGTGATGAGAGGTAACAATAGCAGTGTGTTTATGTAATGATAGAGGTAACAATAGCAGTGTGTTTATGTAATGATAGATGTAACAATAGCAGTGTGTTTATGTGATGATAGATGTAACAATAGCAGTGTGTTTATGTGATGATAGATGTAACAATAGCAGTGTGTTTATGTGATGATAGATGTAACAATAGCAGTGTGTTTATGTAATGATAGATGTAACAATAGCAGTGTGTTTATGTAATGAGAGGTAACAATAGCAGTGTGTTTATGTGATGATAGATGTAACAATAGCAGTGTGTTTATGTAATGATAGAGGTAACAATAGCAGTGTGTTTATGTGATGATAGATGTAACAATAGCAGTGTGTTTATGTGATGAGAGGTAACAATAGCAGTGTGTTTATGTGATGATAGATGTAACAATAGCAGTGTGTTTATGTAATGATAGATGTAACAATAGCAGTGTGTTTATGTAATGATAGAGGTAACAATAGCAGTGTGTTTATGTGATGATAGATGTAACAATAGCAGTGTGTTTATGTGATGAGAGGTAACAATAGCAGTGTGTTTATGTGATGATAGATGTAACAATAGCAGTGTGTTTATGTGATGATAGAGGTAACAATAGCAGTGTGTTTATGTGATGATAGATGTAACAATAGCAGTGTGTTTATGTGATGATAGAGGTAACAATAGCAGTGTGTTTATGCGATGATAGAGGTAACAATAGCAGTGTGTTTATGCGATGATAGAGGTAACAATAGCAGTGTGTTTATGTGATGATAGATGTAACAATAGCAGTGTGTTTATGTGATGATAGAGGTAACAATAGCAGTGTGTTTATGTGATGATAGAGGTAACAATAGCAGTGTGTTTATGTGATGTAGAGGTAACAATAGCAGTGTGTTTATGTGATGAGAGGTAACAATAGCAGTGTGTTTATGTGATGATGGAGGTAACAATAGCAGTGTGTTTATGGGATGAGTGGTAACAATAGCAGTGTGTTTATGTAATGATAGATGTAACAATAGCAGTGTGTTTATGTGATGATAGATGTAACAATAGCAGTGTGTTTATGTGATGATAGATGTAACAATAGCAGTGTGTTTATGTGATGAGAGGTAACAATAGCAGTGTGTTTATGTGATGATAGATGTAACAATAGCAGTGTGTTTATGTGATGATAGATGTAACAATAGCAGTGTGTTTATGTGATGATAGAGTAACAATAGCAGTGTGTTTATGTGATGATAGAGGTAACAATAGCAGTGTGTTTATGTAATGATAGATGTAACAATAGCAGTGTGTTTATGTGATGATAGATGTAACAATAGCAGTGTGTTTATGTAATGAGAGGTAACAATAGCAGTGTGTTTATGTGATGATAGATGTAACAATAGCAGTGTGTTTATGTGATGAGAGGTAACAATAGCAGTGTGTTTATGTGATGATAGATGTAACAATAGCAGTGTGTTTATGTGATGATAGAGGTAACAATAGCAGTGTGTTTATGTGATGAAGATGTAACAATAGCAGTGTGTTTATGTGATGAGAGGTAACAATAGCAGTGTGTTTATGTGATGATAGAGGTAACAATAGCAGTGTGTTTATGTGATGAGAGGTAACAATAGCAGTGTGTTTATGTAATGATAGATGTAACAATAGCAGTGTGTTTATGTAATGATAGATGTAACAATAGCAGTGTGTTTATGTAATGAGAGGTAACAATAGCAGTGTGTTTATGTGATGATAGAGGTAACAATAGCAGTGTGTTTATGTAATGAGAGGTAACAATAGCAGTGTGTTTATGTGATGATAGATGTAACAATAGCAGTGTGTTTATGTGATGAGAGGTAACAATAGCAGTGTGTTTATGTAATGATAGATGTAACAATAGCAGTGTGTTTATGTGATGAGAGGTAACAATAGCAGTGTGTTTATGTGATGAGAGGTAACAATAGCAGTGTGTTTGTGTGATGATAGATGTAACAATAGCATTGTGTTTATGTAATGAGAGGTAACAATAGCAGTGTGTTTATGTAATGAGTGGTAACAATAGCAGTGTGTTTATGTGATGAGAGGTAACAATAGCAGTGTGTTTATGTAATGTAGTGGTAACAATAGCAGTGTGTTTATGTGATGATAGATGTAACAATAGCAGTGTGTTTATGTGATGATAGATGTAACAATAGCAGTGTGTTTATGTAATGAGAGGTAACAATAGCAGTGTGTTTATGTAATGAGAGGTAACAATAGCAGTGTGTTTATGTGATGAGAGGTAACAATAGCAGTGTGTTTATGTGATGATAGATGTAACAATAGCAGTGTGTTTATGTAATGATAGATGTAACAATAGCAGTGTGTTTATGTGATGATAGAGGTAACAATAGCAGTGTGTTTATGTGATGAGAGGTAACAATAGCAGTGTGTTTATGTAATGATAGATGTAACAATAGCAGTGTGTTTATGTAATGATAGATGTAACAATAGCAGTGTGTTTATGTAATGAGAGGTAACAATAGCAGTGTGTTTATGTGATGATAGAGGTAACAATAGCAGTGTGTTTATGCGATGATAGATGTAACAATAGCAGTGTGTTATGTAATGAGAGGAAACAATAGCAGTGTGTTTATGTGATGATAGATGTAACAATAGCAGTGTGTTTATGTGATGAGAGGTAACAATAGCAGTGTGTTTATGTAATGATAGATGTAACAATAGCAGTGTGTTTATGTGATGATAGAGGTAACAATAGCAGTGTGTTTATGTGATGAGAGGTAACAATAGCAGTGTGTTTATGTAATGATAGATGTAACAATAGCAGTGTGTTTATGTAATGATAGATGTAACAATAGCAGTGTGTTTATGTGATGATAGATGTAACAATAGCAGTGTGTTTATGTGATGATAGATGTAACAATAGCAGTGTGTTTATGTGATGATAGATGTAACAATAGCAGTGTGTTTATGTAATGATAGATGTAACAATAGCAGTGTGTTTATGTGATGATAGATGTAACAATAGCAGTGTGTTTATGTAATGATAGATGTAACAATAGCAGTGTGTTTATGTAATGATAGATGTAACAATAGCAGTGTGTTTATGTGATGATAGAGGTAACAATAGCAGTGTGTTTATGTGATGACAGATGTAACAATAGCAGTGTGTTTATGTGATGATAGATGTAACAATAGCAGTGTGTTTATGTAATGATAGATGTAACAATAGCAGTGTGTTTATGTAATGAGAGGTAACAATAGCAGTGTGTTTATGTAATGATAGAGGTAACAATAGCAGTGTGTTTATGTAATGATAGATGTAACAATAGCAGTGTGTTTATGTGATGAGAGGTAACAATAGCAGTGTGTTTATGTGATGAGAGGTAACAATAGCAGTGTGTTTATGTGATGATAGATGTAACAATAGCAGTGTGTTTATGTGATGATAGAGGTAACAATAGCAGTGTGTTTATGTGATGAGAGGTAACAATAGCAGTGTGTTTATGTAATGATAGATGTAACAATAGCAGTGTGTTTATGTAATGATAGATGTAACAATAGCAGTGTGTTTATGTGATGATAGATGTAACAATAGCAGTGTGTTTATGTAATGATAGATGTAACAATAGCAGTGTGTTTATGTAATGAGAGGTAACAATAGCAGTGTGTTTATGTAATGATAGAGGTAACAATAGCAGTGTGTTTATGTGATGAGAGATGTAACAATAGCAGTGTGTTTATGTGATGAGAGGTAACAATAGCAGTGTGTTTATGTGATGAGAGGTAACAATAGCAGTGTGTTTATGTAATGATAGAGGTAACAATAGCAGTGTGTTTATGTGATGATAGATGTAACAATAGCAGTGTGTTTATGTGATGATAGAGGTAACAATAGCAGTGTGTTTATGTGATGAGAGGTAACAATAGCAGTGTGTTTATGTAATGATAGATGTAACAATAGCAGTGTGTTTATGTAATGATAGATGTAACAATAGCAGTGTGTTTATGTAATGAAGAGGTAACAATAGCAGTGTGTTTATGTGATGATAGAGGTAACAATAGCAGTGTGTTTATGTGATGATAGATGTAACAATAGCAGTGTGTTTATGTAATGAGAGGAAACAATAGCAGTGTGTTTATGTGATGATAGATGTAACAATAGCAGTGTGTTTATGTGATGAGAGGTAACAATAGCAGTGTGTTTATGTAATGATAGATGTAACAATAGCAGTGTGTTTATGTGATGAGAGGTAACAATAGCAGTGTGTTTATGTGATGAGAGGTAACAATAGCAGTGTGTTTGTGTGATGATAGATGTAACAATAGCAGTGTGTTTATGTAATGAGAGGTAACAATAGCAGTGTGTTTATGTAATGAGAGGTAACAATAGCAGTGTGTTTATGTGATGATAGAGGTAACAATAGCAGTGTGTTTATGTAATGAGTGGTAACAATAGCAGTGTGTTTATGTAATGATAGATGTAACAATAGCAGTGTGTTTATGTGATGATAGATGTAACAATAGCAGTGTGTTTATGTAATGAGAGGTAACAATAGCAGTGTGTTTATGTAATGAGAGGTAACAATAGCAGTGTGTTTATGTGATGAGAGGTAACAATAGCAGTGTGTTTATGTGATGATAGATGTAACAATAGCAGTGTGTTTATGTAATGATAGATGTAACAATAGCAGTGTGTTTATGTGATGATAGAGGTAACAATAGCAGTGTGTTTATGTGATGAGAGGTAACAATAGCAGTGTGTTTATGTAATGATAGATGTAACAATAGCAGTGTGTTTATGTAATGATAGATGTAACAATAGCAGTGTGTTTATGTAATGAGAGAGGTAACAATAGCAGTGTGTTTATGTGATGATAGAGGTAACAATAGCAGTGTGTTTATGTGATGATAGATGTAACAATAGCAGTGTGTTTATGTAATGAAGATGTAACAATAGCAGTGTGTTTATGTGATGATAGATGTAACAATAGCAGTGTGTTTATGTGATGAGAGGTAACAATAGCAGTGTGTTTATGTAATGATAGATGTAACAATAGCAGTGTGTTTATGTGATGATAGAGGTAACAATAGCAGTGTGTTTATGTGATGAGATGTAACAATAGCAGTGTGTTTATGTAATGATAGATGTAACAATAGCAGTGTGTTTATGTAATGATAGATGTAACAATAGCAGTGTGTTTATGTGATGATAGATGTAACAATAGCAGTGTGTTTATGTGATGATAGATGTAACAATAGCAGTGTGTTTATGTGATGATAGATGTAACAATAGCAGTGTGTTTATGTAATGATAGAGGTAACAATAGCAGTGTGTTTATGTGATGAGAGGTAACAATAGCAGTGTGTTTATGTGATGATAGATGTAACAATAGCAGTGTGTTTATGTAATGATAGAGGTAACAATAGCAGTGTGTTTATGTGATGATAGATGTAACAATAGCAGTGTGTTTATGTGATGAGAGGTAACAATAGCAGTGTGTTTATGTGATGATAGATGTAACAATAGCAGTGTGTTTATGTAATGATAGATGTAACAATAGCAGTGTGTTTATGTAATGATAGATGTAACAATAGCAGTGTGTTTATGTGATGATAGATGTAACAATAGCAGTGTGTTTATGTGATGAGAGGTAACAATAGCAGTGTGTTTATGTGATGATAGATGTAACAATAGCAGTGTGTTTATGTGATGATAGAGGTAACAATAGCAGTGTGTTTATGTGATGAGATGTAACAATAGCAGTGTGTTTATGTGATGATAGAGGTAACAATAGCAGTGTGTTTATGTGATGATAGAGGTAACAATAGCAGTGTGTTTATGTGATGATAGAGGTAACAATAGCAGTGTGTTTATGTGATGATAGATGTAACAATAGCAGTGTGTTTATGTGATGATAGATGTAACAATAGCAGTGTGTTTATGTGATGATAGAGGTAACAATAGCAGTGTGTTTATGTGATGAGAGGTAACAATAGCAGTGTGTTTATGTGATGAGAGGTAACAATAGCAGTGTGTTTATGTGATGATGGAGGTAACAATAGCAGTGTGTTTATGGAATGAGTGGTAACAATAGCAGTGTGTTTATGTAATGATAGATTTAACAATAGCAGTGTGTTTATGTGATGATAGATGTAACAATAGCAGTGTGTTTATGTGATGATAGATGTAACAATAGCAGTGTGTTTATGTGATGAGAGGTAACAATAGCAGTGTGTTTATGTGATGATAGATGTAACAATAGCAGTGTGTTTATGTGATGATAGATGTAACAATAGCAGTGTGTTTATGTGATGAGAGGTAACAATAGCAGTGTGTTTATGTGATGAGAGGTAACAATAGCAGTGTGTTTATGTAATGATAGATGTAACAATAGCAGTGTGTTTATGTGATGATAGATGTAACAATAGCAGTGTGTTTATGTAATGAGAGGTAACAATAGCAGTGTGTTTATGTGATGATAGATGTAACAATAGCAGTGTGTTTATGTGATGAGAGGTAACAATAGCAGTGTGTTTATGTGATTATAGATGTAACAATAGCAGTGTGTTTATGTGATGATAGAGGTAACAATAGCAGTGTGTTTATGTGATGAGATGTAACAATAGCAGTGTGTTTATGTGATGAGATGTAACAATAGCAGTGTGTTTATGTGATGATAGAGGTAACAATAGCAGTGTGTTTATGTGATGAGAGGTAACAATAGCAGTGTGTTTATGTAATGATAGATGTAACAATAGCAGTGTGTTTATGTAATGATAGATGTAACATTAGCAGTGTGTTTATGTAATGAGAGGTAACAATAGCAGTGTGTTTATGTGATGATAGAGGTAACAATAGCAGTGTGTTTATGTGATGATAGATGTAACAATAGCAGTGTGTTTATGTAATGAGAGGAAACAATAGCAGTGTGTTTATGTGATGATAGATGTAACAATAGCAGTGTGTTTATGTGATGAGAGGTAACAATAGCAGTGTGTTTATGTAATGATAGATGTAACAATAGCAGTGTGTTTATGTGATGAGAGGTAACAATAGCAGTGTGTTTATGTGATGAGAGGTAACAATAGCAGTGTGTTTGTGTGATGATAGATGTAACAATAGCATTGTGTTTATGTAATGAGAGGTAACAATAGCAGTGTGTTTATGTAATGAGTGGTAACAATAGCAGTGTGTTTATGTGATGAGAGGTAACAATAGCAGTGTGTTTATGTAATGAGTGGTAACAAAAGCAGTGTGTTTATGTAATGATAGATGTAACAATAGCAGTGTGTTTATGTGATGATAGATGTAACAATAGCAGTGTGTTTATGTAATGAGAGGTAACAATAGCAGTGTGTTTATGTAATGAGAGGTAACAATAGCAGTGTGTTTATGTGATGAGAGGTAACAATAGCAGTGTGTTTATGTGATCATAGATGTAACAATAGCAGTGTGTTTATGTAATGATAGATGTAACAATAGCAGTGTGTTTATGTGATGATAGAGGTAACAATAGCAGTGTGTTTATGTGATGAGAGGTAACAATAGCAGTGTGTTTATGTGATGATAGATGTAACAATAGCAGTGTGTTTATGTGATGATAGATGTAACAATAGCAGTGTGTTTATGTAATGAGAGGTAACAATAGCAGTGTGTTTATGTGATGATAGAGGTAACAATAGCAGTGTGTTTATGCGATGATAGATGTAACAATAGCAGTGTGTTATGTAATGAGAGGAAACAATAGCAGTGTGTTTATGTGATGATAGATGTAACAATAGCAGTGTGTTTATGTGATGAGAGGTAACAATAGCAGTGTGTTTATGTAATGATAGATGTAACAATAGCAGTGTGTTTATGTGATGATAGAGGTAACAATAGCAGTGTGTTTATGTGATGAGATGTAACAATAGCAGTGTGTTTATGTAATGATAGATGTAACAATAGCAGTGTGTTTATGTAATGATAGATGTAACAATAGCAGTGTGTTTATGTGATGATAGATGTAACAATAGCAGTGTGTTTATGTGATGATAGATGTAACAATAGCAGTGTGTTTATGTGATGATAGATGTAACAATAGCAGTGTGTTTATGTAATGATAGATGTAACAATAGCAGTGTGTTTATGTGATGATAGATGTAACAATAGCAGTGTGTTTATGTAATGATAGATGTAACAATAGCAGTGTGTTTATGTAATGACAGATGTAACAATAGCAGTGTGTTTATGTGATGATAGATGTAACAATAGCAGTGTGTTTATGTAATGATAGATGTAACAATAGCAGTGTGTTTATGTGATGATAGATGTAACAATAGCAGTGTGTTTATGTAATGATAGATGTAACAATAGCAGTGTGTTTATGTAATGAGAGGTAACAATAGCAGTGTGTTTATGTGATGATAGAGGTAACAATAGCAGTGTGTTTATGTGATGATAGATGTAACAATAGCAGTGTGTTTATGTGATGAGAGGTAACAATAGCAGTGTGTTTATGTAATGAGAGGTAACAATAGCAGTGTGTTTATGTGATGATAGATGTAACAATAGCAGTGTGTTTATGTGATGATAGAGGTAACAATAGCAGTGTGTTTATGTGATGAAGAGGTAACAATAGCAGTGTGTTTATGTAATGATAGATGTAACAATAGCAGTGTGTTTATGTAATGATAGATGTAACAATAGCAGTGTGTTTATGTGATGATAGATGTAACAATAGCAGTGTGTTTATGTGATGATAGATGTAACAATAGCAGTGTGTTTATGTAATGAGAGGTAACAATAGCAGTGTGTTTATGTAATGATAGAGGTAACAATAGCAGTGTGTTTATGTGATGAGAGGTAACAATAGCAGTGTGTTTATGTGATGATAGAGGTAACAATAGCAGTGTGTTTATGTGATGAGAGGTAACAATAGCAGTGTGTTTATGTAATGATAGAGGTAACAATAGCAGTGTGTTTATGTGATGATAGATGTAACAATAGCAGTGTGTTTATGTGATGATAGAGGTAACAATAGCAGTGTGTTTATGTGATGAGAGGTAACAATAGCAGTGTGTTTATGTAATGATAGATGTAACAATAGCAGTGTGTTTATGTAATGATAGATGTAACAATAGCAGTGTGTTTATGTGATGATAGATGTAACAATAGCAGTGTGTTTATGTGATGATAGATGTAACAATAGCAGTGTGTTTATGTAATGAGAGGTAACAATAGCAGTGTGTTTATGTAATGATAGAGGTAACAATAGCAGTGTGTTTATGTGATGATAGATGTAACAATAGCAGTGTGTTTATGTAATGATAGAGGTAACAATAGCAGTGTGTTTATGTGATGATAGATGTAACAATAGCAGTGTGTTTATGTGATGATAGAGGTAACAATAGCAGTGTGTTTATGTGATGAGAGGTAACAATAGCAGTGTGTTTAGGTAATGATAGAGGTAACAATAGCAGTGTGTTTATGTGATGATAGATGTAACAATAGCAGTGTGTTTATGTAATGAGAGGTAACAATAGCAGTGTGTTTATGTGATGAGAGGTAACAATAGCAGTGTGTTTATGTGATGAGAGGTAACAATAGCAGTGTGTTTATGTGATGATAGATGTAACAATAGCAGTGTGTTTATGTGATGATAGATGTAACAATAGCAGTGTGTTTATGTAATGATAGATGTAACAATAGCAGTGTGTTTATGTGATGATAGATGTAACAATAGCAGTGTGTTTATGTAATGATAGATGTAACAATAGCAGTGTGTTTATGTGATGAGAGGTAACAATAGCAGTGTGTTTATGTAATGAGAGGTAACAATAGCAGTGTGTTTATGTGATGAGAGGTAACAATAGCAGTGTGTTTATGTGATGAAGAGGTAACAATAGCAGTGTGTTTATGTGATGAGAGGTAACAATAGCAGTGTGTTTATGTGATGAGAGGTAACAATAGCAGTGTGTTTATGTGATGATAGATGTAACAATAGCAGTGTGTTTATGTAATGATAGATGTAACAATAGCAGTGTGTTTATGTGATGAGAGGTAACAATAGCAGTGTGTTTATGTAATGAGAGGTAACAATAGCAGTGTGTTTATGTGATGAGAGGTAACAATAGCAGTGTGTTTATGTGATGAGAGGTAACAATAGCAGTGTGTTTATGTGATGAGAGGTAACAATAGCAGTGTGTTTATGTGATGAGAGGTAACAATAGCAGTGTGTTTATGTAATGATAGATGTAACAATAGCAGTGTGTTTATGTGATGATAGAGGTAACAATAGCAGTGTGTTTATGTGATGATAGATGTAACAATAGCAGTGTGTTTATGTGATGATAGATGTAACAATAGCAGTGTGTTTATGTAATGATAGATGTAACAATAGCAGTGTGTTTATGTGATGATAGATGTAACAATAGCAGTGTGTTTATGTAATGATAGAGGTAACAATAGCAGTGTGTTTATGTGATGATAGATGTAACAATAGCAGTGTGTTTATGTGATGAGAGGTAACAATAGCAGTGTGTTTATGTGATGAGAGGTAACAATAGCAGTGTGTTTATGTAATGATAGATGTAACAATAGCAGTGTGTTTATGTAATGAGAGGTAACAATAGCAGTGTGTTTATGTGATGATAGATGTAACAATAGCAGTGTGTTTATGTAATGATAGATGTAACAATAGCAGTGTGTTTATGTAATGATAGAGGTAACAATAGCAGTGTGTTTATGTGATGATAGATGTAACAATAGCAGTGTGTTTATGTGATTAGAGGTAACAATAGCAGTGTGTTTATGTGATGAGAGGTAACAATAGCAGTGTGTTTTTGTAATGATAGATGTAACAATAGCAGTGTGTTTATGTGATGATAGATGTAACAATAGCAGTGTGTTTATGTGATGAGAGGTAACAATAGCAGTGTGTTTATGTAATGATAGATGTAACAATAGCAGTGTGTTTATGTGATGTAACAATAGCAGTGTGTTTATGTGATGATAGATGTAACAATAGCAGTGTGTTTATGTAATGAGAGGTAACAATAGCAGTGTGTTTATGTGATGAGAGGTAACAATAGCAGTGTGTTTATGTAATGATAGAGGTAACAATAGCAGTGTGTTTATGTGATGATAGATGTAACAATAGCAGTGTGTTTATGTGATGATAGATGTAACAATAGCAGTGTGTTTATGTGATGATAGATGTAACAATAGCAGTGTGTTTATGTAATGATAGAGGTAACAATAGCAGTGTGTTTATGTGATGATAGATGTAACAATAGCAGTGTGTTTATGTGATGATAGATGTAACAATAGCAGTGTGTTTATGTAATGATAGAGGTAACAATAGCAGTGTGTTTATGTGATGATAGATGTAACAATAGCAGTGTGTTTATGTGATGATAGATGTAACAATAGCAGTGTGTTTATGTAATGAGAGGTAACAATAGCAGTGTGTTTAGTTAATGATAGAGGTAACAATAGCAGTGTGTTTATGTGATGATAGAGGTAACAATAGCAGTGTGTTTATGTGATGATAGATGTAACAATAGCAGTGTGTTTATGTGATGATAGAGGTAACAATAGCAGTGTGTTTATGTGATGATAGATGTAACAATAGCAGTGTGTTTATGTGATGAGAGGTAACAATAGCAGTGTGTTTATGTGATGATAGATGTAACAATAGCAGTGTGTTTATGTGATGAGAGGTAACAATAGCAGTGTGTTTATGTAATGATAGAGGTAACAATAGCAGTGTGTTTATGTAATGAGAGGTAACAATAGCAGTGTGTTTATGTGATGATAGATGTAACAATAGCAGTGTGTTTATGTGATGATAGATGTAACAATAGCAGTGTGTTTATGTGATGAGAGGTAACAATAGCAGTGTGTTTATGTAATGATAGAGGTAACAATAGCAGTGTGTATGTGATGATAGATGTAACAATAGCAGTGTGTTTATGTGATGATAGATGTAACAATAGCAGTGTGTTTATGTGATGATAGAGGTAACAATAGCAGTGTGTTTGTGTTCAAGGATGGACGATGTAGCTCTTATTATTTTTAGTTTAAGCTGTTGGCAGTAGTAAGATGCTTTGAGTTCGGGGTGCTGCAAGGGGGGGGGGTAATAATTCATAACAAAACATTGCATCTGATGTGTAATTGCATTTGCATAGTGGTATGCAGTTCAGCAGATCCCTTGTTAGGATTTCCACACATGGGGAACATTATTTCGCAGGCTCTGCGGGGGGAGAAGAAAATTGCATTTTATAAAGGAATTGAATGATTCTAAGACATTTGCAGAATATTTTTTAAAGTTTTGTTTCAATGCCATACAACTCTGCTTCCGTGGCCTCCAACTGCTCTTAAATACAAGCAAAACTAAATGCATGCTCTTCAACCGATCGCTGCCCGCACCTGCCCACCCGTCCAGCATCACTACTCTGGACGGTTCTGACTTAGAATATGTGGACAACTACAAATACCTAGGTGTCTGGTTAGACTGTAAACTCTCCTTCCAGACTCACATTAAACATATCCAATCCAAAATTAAGTCTAGAATCGGCTTCCTATTTCGCAACAAATCCTCCTTCACTCGTGCCACCAAAACATACCCTCGTAAAACTGACCATCCTACCGATCCTTGACTTCAGTGATTTCATTTATAAAATAGCTTCCAACACTCTACTCAGCAAATTGGATGCAGTCTATCACAGTGCCATCCGTTTTGTCACCAAAGCCCCTTAAACTACCCACCACTGTGACCTGTATGAACGAGGCACTGAGTTTGAAGGTAGGCCTTGAAATACATCCACAGGTAAACCTCCATTTGACTCGAATGATGTCAATTAGCCTATCAGAACCTAAAACCATGACATCATTTTCTGGAATTTTCCAAGCTGTTTAAAGGCACAGTCAACTTAGTGTATGCAAACCTTTGACCCACTGGAATTGTGATACAGTGAATTATAAGTGAAATATTCTGTCTCTAAACAATTGTTGGAAAAATTACTTGTGTCATACAGAAAGTAGATGTCCTAACCGACTTGCCAAAACTATTTGTGGAGTGGTTGAAAAACAAGGTTTAATGACTCCAACTTAAGTGTATGTAAACTTCCGACTTCAACTGTATACAGAGAAAAGAGTCGGCCCGAGCATTGAACCCTGTGGTACCCCCATAGAGACTGCCAGAGGTCCGGACAACAGGCCCTCCGATTTGACACACTGAACTCTGAGATATCTGAGAAATAGTATTGACCTATGCTTGTTAGCAATGTAAAAAAAAAAAAACTGTAATGTACAAAATTCACATGATATTAAAATTGACAATGTTCTAGTTTTTCTTTTGTAAGCCTATTATTAAGGATATTTATAAATGTAAATTTGCATCCAGAGTTCACAGAACAAAATTATAATAATCCTTTGGATATTCAGTGGGGGCACTTAAATGATTATAAATATTCACATATGAACATGAACTGTTGATCTAGAAATACAAATAAATCAAGTTATATCAAATATTCAACTACACAAAAAAAGATACGTTTTGTCATTAAATCAAATCAAAGTACCAAATGTTTTGTTAGTGATTTTGTTGATAAACATGAAACTAAACAATATACCCAGTTAGGGAATTACTCCTGGCCGCATGGCTTCACACTGTTTTACCCAGTATACACCTGGGTCCCTGGCCGCATGGCTTCACACTGTTTTACCCAGTATACACCTGGGTCCCTGGCCGCATGGCTTCACACTGTTTTACCCAGTATACACCTGGGTCCCTGGCCGCATGGCTTCACACTGTTTTACCCAGTATACACCTGGGTCCCTGGCCCAAAGCTGGCCACATACCCTTTTACCCAGTATACACCTGGGTCCCTGGCCCAAAGCTGGCCACATACCCTTTTACCCAGTATACACCTGGGTCCCTGGCCCAAAGCTGGCCACATACCCTTTTACCCAGTATACACCTGGGTCCCTGGCCCAAAGCTGGCCACATACCCTTTTACCCAGTATACACCTGGGACCCTGGCCCAAAGCTGGCCACATACCCTTTTACCCAGTATACACCTGGGTCCCTGGCCCAAAGCTGGCCACATACCCTTTTACCCAGTATACACCTGGGTCCCTGGCCCAAAGCTGGCCACATACCCTTTTACCCAGTATACACCTGGGTCCCTGGCCGCATACTGTTTTACCCAGTATACAACATCAGATTAAAAAAGGTGTGGCCCAGCTCTGCCCCACACACTGTGGTCTGGTCCACATACCGCACTAAGGTCCCACCTAGGTCACCGGTCCAGAGGTGGGCCAGATGCTGAGATCCCGCCAGGTCCAGAGGTGGGCCAGATGCTGAGTTCCCGCCAGGTCCAGAGGTGGGCCAGATGCTGAGTTCCCGCCAGGTCCAGAGGTGGGCCAGATGCTGAGTTCCCGCCAGGTCCAGAGGTGGGCCAGATGCTGAGTTCCCGCCAGGTCCAGAGGTGGGCCAGATGCTGAGTTCCCGCCAGGTCCCCGGTCCAGAGGTGGGCCAGATGCTGAGTTCCCGCCAGGTCCCCGGTCCAGAGGTGGGCCAGATGCTGAGTTCCCGCCAGGTCCCCGGTCCCCGGTTAATTTTAAGAATTACTCAAGTAGCTACTTATCAATATTTGTTTCTCAGGATGACTTTCCTCGTGATTCACTCATTCGCTCCCTTTTAGGGGATTGTGTTGTCCACACGCACCTGAACAGTGATGCTTCACCTGGCTTTACTAACTTCACACCACTTGTGGCCCTGTCATTGTAATACTGATGTTGGGACCACATCAAACCACTGGCCCTGTCACTGTAATACTGATGTTGGGACCACATCAAACCACTGGCCCTGTCACTGTAATACTGATGTTGGGCCACATTTTAATAAGAACATTTATTTAACTAGGGAAGTCAGTAAAGATTAAATTCTTACTTACACTGACGGCCTAGGAACAGCGGGTTAACTGTCTTGTTCAGGGGCATAACGACAGATTTCTACCTTGTCAGCAGCTCAGGGATTCAATCCAGCAACCTGAGTGGATAAGTATTGAACCCCTTCGTAATGTAAATAAATAACGTGAATGAAGAAGACTAGTTCATCTAGTTCAGGGGTGTCAAACGTCCGGCCCGCGGGCCGGATCAGGCCAGCAAAGGGGTTTAATCCGGCCCGCGGGATAATTTTGTAAAGTATAAAAATGAGCTGCAATTTTTCAATAAAAGAAACTGCTGTTCCAATTGCGTCCACTGGGTGGCGCAATAGCAATTGTGTTAAGCAAGCAAACTGTTTATACTGGAGCAGAGCAAGTAGGTCAAGCAAGTGCAGCCAGTCCGGATGAGCTATTTTGTTTTGCCCGCGATATTTATTACGGCTTCTACTTTTAACATTATGTGCTTTGGCACCCTCATTGCCCCAATATGTCTCTGTCAAAAAAAGAGAAAAGTGGACGCAGAGTGCAGTGTTCCAAGAAAAATGGTCATCCTCCTATTTATTCACGGAATTGAATGGGAAAGCTGTATGTTTGGTGTGTTCACAGCATGTTGCAGTGCTGAAAGAGTATAACCTTCGTCGCCACTATGTGAGTCTTCATGCCGACAAATATGACAACTTTCAAGGACAGCGGAGAAGAGAGAAGGTGAATGAACTGTTGGTGGGTCTGAAGAAACAGCAGTCTGTGTTTACTCACAGCCGAGACATCAGTGACGCTGCAGTGAAAGCTAGCTACCTCATTGCTAATGAAATCGCAGTGGCTTCAAAACCATTTATAGTGAGGGTGAATTTGTAAAAACATGCATGATGAAGGCAGCGGAGATTGTGTGCCCTGAAAAGCGCCAGGCTATTGCAAATATCAGCCTGACAGGAAACACAGTTGCAGACAGGATTTCCGATCTTTCAGTGGATTTGGACAGCCATTTGAAGCAAAAAGTAAAGTCATTTATTGGGTTTTCAGTTGCAATTGATGAAAGTACGGACATTACAGATGTTGCACAACTGGCCATTTTCATCCGCGGAGTTGATGACACATTGACCGTCAGCGAGGAGTTCGTGGAATTGGTGCCGATGACAGATACAACGACAGCAGCTGATATTTTCACCGCACTCGTCGGGGCGCTGGACAGTGTCGGAGTGGACTGGTCCCGCGCTGTCAGCCTGGCTACAGATGGTGCGCTGTCAGCCTGGCTACAGATGGTGCGCTGTCAGCCTGGCTACAGATGGTGCGCTGTCAGCCTGGCTACAGATGGTGCGCCCTCAATGATTGGGAAAATAGCAGGCGTTGTGACAAAGTTCAGAGAGAAAAGTGCAATCTGCAAATGGAGGACGTGATTTTTGGACTTTTCACTGTATTTTGCACCAGGAGGCTTTGTGTTGCAAGTCATTAAAGATGGATAACGTCATGAAGGTGGTCATCCAAACTGTTAATTTCATCCGATCCAGAAGCCTGAATCACCGTCAGTTTGACAGCCTTCTCAGAGAGAAAGACCACATCTATGGCCCGCCATACCACACTGAGGTAAGATGGTTAAGCCGAGGTGCTGTGCTTAGGCGTTTCTTTGATTTACGAGAAGAAATTGAACAGTTCATGGAAGAAAAGGGCAAACCAGTGTTAGAATTTCATTCCGCAGAATGGATGCAGGACCTTGCATTTATGGTGGACGTTACAGAGCACCTGAATAACTTGAACAAACAGCTGCAAGGGCGCAACAAAGTCGTCACGCAGTATTATGACAGCATACGTTCTTTCAAGTTGAAGCTGTCATTGTGGGAGACGCAACTCGCCGGTGGTGATGCAGCTCACTTCCCCTGTCTGAAAAATGTGTGCGCGACCCAACATGTGGCAGACATGAAGCGGTTCAAAGATAAACTAACGGGACTGTTACGGGAGTTTGAGCAACGCTTTCAGATTTTAGGTGAACTGGAGAAAGACTTCAACGTTTTTTTGCTCGCCATTCACCGTGAATCCCTCTGATCTGCCCGTCAGCATCCAACTTGAAATAATAGACTTGCAGTGTGACTCGGATATGAAGGGCAAATTTGCCGCAGCTGGCTTGGACACATTTTTATCAGAATCTCTTGCCAGGTTACCCCAACTTGACAGCCCTCGCTGCAAAACTGTTGTGCATGTTTGGAACCACATATCTTTGTGAGCAAGTTTTCTCTGTAATGAGCATAAATAAAACAAAGCTGCGCTCAAGGCTCACGCACAAGCACTTGAATCACATCCTGAAGTTGGCTGCCACTCAGGATGTGACGCCTGATATTTATGCGCTGGTGAAAGCTAAAAGATGCCAGGTATCAGGATAAATAAACTATGCAACCCTAAAGTGCTGCATGAGACACCCTGATATAGTTCTGTGATCTGTGATATACTTCTGTGAATCACTGAGGCATTGTGTGTGTTTGTGTGTGTTCTTTTTCTCTAGAATTTTCAAATAAACTTGAGGTGTTTTATGATTAATAGTGATGTTGTGCTTGTACTATTGTGGACAGACACACTGTCCTCAGGCTCCAGCTTTATGTTTTATGTTGATCGTATTTAAACAAAGAAAACAATCTGAAGTTGTTGTTTTTAAGTAATATATATACACCATGATTTTACCGGTCCGGCCCACTTGGGAATAGATTTTCCTCCATGTGGCCCCTGAGCTAAAATGAGTTTGACACCCCTGATCTAGTTCTCTACTACAAGGGCTTTAACCTGTTGGGGGCTCGTTGAGTGCTGTCTTAGTGCCAGCATCGGTTGTGGTGGTAAATAGAAGGCTACGAATAATATAGATGAGTTCTCTCTTGGTAGATAGTGTGGTCTACAGCTTATCATAAGGTACTCTACCTCAGGTGAGCAATACCTGCGAGACTTCTTTAACCTGTTAGGGCTAGGGGGCAGTATTGACACGGCCGGATAAAAAACGTACGGCTCCCTACGGCTCCCATAGGCTCTCAGAGCCCGGGAAAAAGCTGAACGATATCGAGGCAGCCTCTGGCTGAAACACATTATCGCTTTTGGCAAGTGGCCGATCAGAGTACAATGGGCTTAGGCGCGTGCCCGAGTCGACCCCATGCTTTATTTTCTTTCTTCTTTTTACCTAAACGCAGATTCCCGGTCGGAATATTATCGCTTTTTGATGAGAAAAATGGCATAAAAATGGATTTTAAACACCGGTTGACATGCTTCGAAGTACAGTAATGGAATATTTAGAATTTTTTTGTCACGAATTGCGCCATGCTCGTCACCCTTATTTACCCTTTCGGATAGTGTCTTGAATGCACGAACAAAACGCCGCTATTTGGATATAACAATGGATTATTTTGAACCAAACCAACATTTGTTATTGAAGTAGAAGTCCTGGGAGTGCATTCTGACGAAGACAGCAAAGGTAATAACATTTTTCTTATAGTAAATATGACTTTGGTGAGTGCTAAACTTGCTGGGTGTCTAAATAGCTAGCCCTGTGATGCCGGGCTATCTACTGAGAATATTGCAAAATGTGCTTTCACCGAAAAGCTATTTTAAAATCGGACATATCAAGCACATAGAGGAGTTCTGTATCTATAATTCTTAAAATAATTGTGATGCTTTTTGTGAATGTTTATCGTGAATAATTTAGTAAATTCACCGGCAGTGTTCGGTGGGAATGCTAGTCACATGCTAATGTAAAAAGCTGGTTTTTGATATAAATATGAACTTGATTGAACAAAACATGCATGTATTGTATAACATAATGTCCTAGGGTTGTCATCGGATGAAGATCATCAAAGGTTAGTGCTACATTTAGCTGTGGTTTGGGTTTATGTGACATTATATTCTAGCTTGAAAAATGGGTGTCTGATTATTTCTGGCTGGGTACTCTGCTGACATAATCTAATGTTTTGCTTTCGTTGTAAAGCCTTTTTGAAATCGGACAGTGTGGTTAGATTAACGAGAGTCTTGTCTTTAAAATGGTGTAAAATAGTCATATGTTTGAAAAATTGAAGTTTTTGCATTTTTGAGGAATTTGAATAACGCGCCATGGGATTACACTGGCTGTTGAGTAGGTGGGACGCACCTAGCCCATAGAGGCTAAAACCTCTCCGTTCAGGGACCACCAGCTGTTCCAAACCTCTCCGTTCAGGGACCCCCCAGCTGTTCCAAACCTCTCCATTTGGGGACCCCCAGCTGTTTTAAACCTCTCCATTTGGGGACGCCCCAGCTGTTCCAAACCTCTCCGTTCAGGGACCACCAGCTGTTCCAAACCTCTCCGTTCAGGGACCCCCCAGCTGTTCCAAACCTCTCCGTTCAGGGACCCCCCAGCTGTTCCAAACCTCTCCGTTCAGGGACCCCCAACTGTTCTAAACCTCTCCATCAGGGGACCCCCAGCTGTTCTAAACCTCTCCGTTCAGGGACCCCAAACTGTTCTAAACCTCTCCGTTCAGGGACCACCAACTGTTCCAAACCTCTCCATCAGGGAACCCCAGCTGTTCCAAACCTCTCCGTTCAGGGACCCCCAGCTGTTCTAAACCTCTCCATCAGGGACCCCCAACTGTTCCAAACCTCTCCGTTCAGGGGACCCCCAGCTGTTCCAAACCTCTCCGTTCAGGGACCCCCAGCTGTTCCAAACCTCTCCGTTCAGGGACCCCCAACTGTTCTAAACCTCTCCATCAGGGGACCCCCAACTGTTCCAAACCTCTCCGTTCAGGGACCCCCAGCTGTTCTAAACCTCTCCGTTCAGGGACCCCCAGCTGTTCCAAACCTCTCCGTTCAGGGACCCCCAGCTGTTCTAAACCTCTCCATCAGGGGACCCCCAGCTGTTCCAAACCTCTCCGTTCAGGGACCCCCAGCTGTTCTAAACCTCTCCGTTCAGGGACCCCAAACTGTTCTAAACCTCTCCGTTCAGGGACCACCAACTGTTCCAAACCTCTCCGTTCAGGGACCCCCAGCTGTTCTAAACCTCTCCGTTCAGGGACCCCCAGCTGTTCCAAACCTCTCCGATCAGGGGACCCCCAGCTGTTCCAAACCTCTCCGATCAGGGGACCCCCAGCTGTTCCAAACCTCTCCGTTCAGGGACCCCCAACTGTTCCAAACCTCTCCATCAGGGGACCCCCAGCTGTTCTAAACCTCTTCGTTGGGGGGCTAAAACAACACTGTGAAACGTCTGGGGGTCCCCGAGGAGAAGTTTGAAAATGAGTGGCACTAGAGGAATAAGCTGTCCACTTACCATCATCACCGCTGAATAAAGCATCTCCTTCTGTGACCTCCTGGGAGACTAGTACTGTACTGGTCCTTGGAGCCAGCCGGGATAGATACATCAGTGTTTACGGGGAAGTAGGCCTCTTCAACATGCATATTATCTCTAGTCACTAGCACGGAGGTGAGAATACAAATGACTTGCGTCTCACATGGCACCCTATTCCCAATTAGTGCACTACTTTTGGACAACTATAGTACTATCGTAGTGCACTATATAGGGATTAGGTTGCTATTTGGGATGCAGAAGAACACTGCATTCTATGCTCCCATGTGAATGCATTCAACACCGTTAAAACCACTCAGGTCTTCAGTCATAATGAGGAAAATGACATGTCATCATTATCATAAGAAAGGAAAATTCTTTAGTAGTCTCTCTCTCTCTCTCTCTCTCCCCCCACCCTTTTCTTTCTCTCCCCCCACCCTTTTCTTTCTCTCTCTCTCTCTCTCATCTCTTTCTTTCTCTCTCGTGGCCCTCATTTTCTCTCTCTCTCTCTCTCTCTCTCTCTCACCCACCCTTTTCTTTCTCTCTCTCTCTCTCTCTCTTTCTCTCTCTCGCCCCCCATTTTCTCTATCTCTCTCTCTCTCTCTCTGTCTCTCTCACACTCTCTCCCTCCTCCTTTCGTTCTCTCTCTCTCTCTCTTCCTTGTTGACAAGAAACCGTGTTTATGCAAAAAAATAAATAGCAGACATAATTTGCTTATAAATAATTGACTTCTCCATGCTTAGAGCTCTGTAGAGGCTTTCAGTTTATTCATGAGAGTTCTGTCTCTTGTCAGGCAGCATGGCACGGCAAATTAGCCTCTCGGAGAGGTGTGTGTGTGTGTGTGTGTTAACGAGTTGCCTTTCTACTCTCGTCTCACCAGGCCTGCCGCTGAACAATGCAACAAGAGCCTCTTCTCTCCTCTCCTCTCCTCGGCTTTATAATCCCCTGTTCTGTCCCTCAGTAATAACCTTCAACTAACCTTTAAAGGGCAATTCCGTAACTTTTGAACTTCATATTCATTCTCTCCAGCCCCAAACCAGTGTCTACTGTGTGAAAACATTATGATCTGTGGTTAAAAAGATGAGAAGGCCCTAAAATAATGCTTCTCTGTGACATCACAGGGTAGGATTAAAGGTTAAAAAAAATAAAGAATACGGTGATTTTCAAAACCTGCAATGACTTTCTAGCGCAAGGAAGGGTATTTCATGATCCCCACGTCACAGTGTTTGAAAATCAATGTTTTTTAAATGTTTGATAATGTCATCCAGTAAACATTTTTTACTTCATATTTTTTTCGACAACACTTTGACACTGGTATTGTGTTGGAGATAATGAGCATGAGGGTGAAAAGCAGTGGACTTGCCCTTTAAACCCAGGCCAATAATTTAAATCCCATTTTCATATCAATGGAGGAGTCAAACCAGGCAATTATCTTTTAATCACGGCATACTTTGCTGTCAAGACGAGAATAATAACGCTCTCCCAAGTGAGGGAGAAGGAGAGAGAGGGGGGACGGAGCGAAAGGAGCGAGGGATTTGCATCAAGGCAGAGAGAGAGAGGGAGAGAGAGGGATAGAGAGGGAGCGAGAGAGAGGGGGAGAGAGGGATAGAGAGGGAGAGAGGGATAGAGGGAGGTAGAGGGATGGAGAGAAGGAGAGAGAGGGAGGGAGAGAAGAGAAGAGCGAGAGAGGGAGAGAGAGAAGTATAGGGGGAGAGAGGGAGGTAGACAGAGGGATAGAGAGGGAGAGAGGGAGAGAGAGAAGTATAGGGGGAGAGAGGGGGGAGGGAGGGATGGAGAAGGAGAGAGAGAGGGAGAAAGGTTTGCTATTTAAAAACCATGCAATGATTAATAATTCAGTAATGAGAAGGAGATCATAAAACACTGGTAACATCTGAACATCTGCTCTGTGTTCTGTTCTGCCGTGGGTGGGAGTGAGTGAGTGAGTGAGTGAGTGAGTGAGTGAGTGAGTGAGTGAGTGAGTGAGTGAGTGAGTGAGTGAGTGAGTGAGTGAGTGAGTGAGTGAGTGAGTGAGTGAGTGAGTGAGTGAGTGAGTGAGTGAGTGAGTGAGTGAGTGAGTGAGTGAGTGAGTGAGTGAGTGAGTGAGTGAGTGTGAGTGAGTGAGAATTAGCTAGACTTTGAGGAAGATTAACATGACTAATTGGCAGATCATCTGTGGATCAGGTGTGTGCGTGTCGGGCTTAGAGAAATGACTGGCACTGCCACAGTATGACACCCGCCAAACCCAAAAGCATGATGGGAACTTCCTTGTTTGCGTGAAAGTGATTTAGAATGATGCACCAGAAGGAGACTGTCTGGAAAAACCCATCTGATATTCCCCTAAGTACTCATTAAATCTCCACTACAGCCAGCCTTCTCTCTCTAACTGTCTGTCTCCCTTCTCCATCCCTTCACTCTCCTTCTGCTCTTCGTGACTCTCTTAGTACCTTCGCTGATACATCCAGGAACATACTGTAGCAGCAGATTGGAGTGAAGAAACGTGAGATCACTCTCTACCAAGGCAGCGAGAGAGGAGAGCCAAGAGAAGGTCTTATGTGGCTCAGTTGGTAGAGCATGGTGCTGGCATTTCCAGGGATGTGGGTTCGATTCCCACAGGGGGACCAGTATGAAAAGAAAATATGATATGATTTACAGCATTAGTGGTGCATTTTGGGTACAATGCTGTTATTAACTGTAATTGGAAGCCTCCTGTAAAATGACTCAAACATACTGTAATTATTAGAAGTATTAGCTCATGCCTATGTAACAGTGTAGGTTCCGTCCCTCTCTTCGCCCCAATCCGGGCTCGAGCCAGGGACCCTCTGCACACATCAACAACTGATACCCACGAAGCATCGTCACCCATCGCTCCACAAAAGCCGCGGCCCTTGCAACGCAAGGGGAACAACCACTTCAAGTCTCATTGCGAGTGATGTCACCGATTGAAACGCTACTAGCGCGCACCACCGCTAACTAACTAGCCATTTCACATCGGTTACACGACCGCTAACTAGCTAGCCATTTCACATCGGTTACACCACCGCTAACTAACTAGCCATTTCACATTGGTTACACCACCGCTAACTAACTAGCCATTTCACATCGGTTACACCACCGCTAACTAGCTAGCCATTTCACATCGGTTACACCACCGCTAACTAACTAGCCATTTCACATCGGTTACACCACCGCTAACTAACTAGCCATTTCACATCGGTTACACCACCGCTAACTAACTAGCCATTTCACATCGGTTACACCACCGCTAACTAACTAGCCATTTCACATCGGTTACACCACCGCTAACTAACTAGCCATTTCACATCGGTTACACCACCGCTAACTAACTAGCCATTTCACATCGGTTACACCACCGCTAACTAACTAGCCATTTCACATCGGTTACACCACCGCTAACTAACTAGCCATTTCACATCGGTTACACCACCGCTAACAAGCTAGCCATTTCACATCGGTTACACCACCGCTAACTAACTAGCCATTTCACATCGGTTACATTAAAATGATCCGTTTCAGGCGCCAACCTCGTGCTGTCGGGTGAGACACATGAAGCTCAGACTATTTTAGTCAAATATCTTCTTGAAAAAAAAAAAAAGATTGCAGTTTTCAAACTACAGTCGATTGTGGTATTTTGGACGCAGTAGTTGCAGAATAATTGCAGTGTACTGCAGTTAAACTGCAGGCATACTACACTGTAACTGCAGTTATACTACAACATTACTGCAGTAAAGAAACTGTGTTATTTTGGACACAGTAATTGCAGAATAATTGCAGTGTACTGCAGTTGAACCGCAGGCATACTACACTGTAACTGCAGTTATACTACAACATTACTGCAGTAAAGAAACTGTGTTATTTTGGACACAGTATTTGCAGAATAATTGCAGTGTACTGCAGTTAAACTGCAGGCATACTACACTGTAACTGCAGTTATACTACAACATTACTGCAGTAAAAAAATTGTGTTATTTTGGACACAGTAATTGCAGAATAATTGCAGTGTACTGCAGTTGAACCACAGGCATACTACACTGTAACTGCAGTTATACTACAACATTACTGCAGTAAAGAAACTGTGTTATTTTGGACACAGTATTTGCAGAATAATTGCAGTGTACTGCAGTTAAACTGCAGGCATACTACACTGTAACTGCAGTTATACTACAACATTACTGCAGTAAAAAAAACTGTGTTATTTTGGACACAGTAATTGCAGCATACTGCAGTTAAACTACAGTGTACTGCAGTTAAACTGCACTCTAACTACAGTTATACTACAGTGTGCTGCAGTTATACTGTACTCTAACTACAGTTATACTACAGTGTACTGCAGTAATACTGCACTCTAACTGGGGTTTTTTCTTCGTAAAGGTGGCTGTGAAGTGGAAGAATATTTTCAGCAGCTGCAGGGTACCTACCTTGACTTGTTTATATGTCTCTTTATTGATAGCCAATGTTAATTTACTGGATTTTCTTAGCTAAACTAGCTAGCTAGCTGTCTAACATTTGATAGCTAGCTAGATAGTTAGCTAGCTGTCTAACATTTGATAGCTAGCTAGATAGTTAGCTAGCTGTCTAACATTTGATAGCTAGCTAGACAGTTAGCTAGCTGTCTAACATTTGATCGTTAGCTAGCTGTCTAACATTTGATAGCTAGCTAGCTGGCTAACATTTGATAGCTAGCTAGATAGTTAGCTAGCTGTCTAACATTTGATAGCTAGCTAGATAGTTAGCTAGCTGGATAGTTAGCTCGCGAGATAGTTAGCTAGCTGTCTAACATTTGATAGCTAGCTAGCTGTCTAACATTTGATAGCTAGCTGTCTAACATTTGATAGCTAGCTGTCTAACATTTGATAGCTAGCTAGATAGTTAGCTAGCTCAAGTTGGCACAAGCCAGTTTTGCTCGTAAATATCTTGTTGTGCAACCTAGAAAGAAAATCGCCCTGATAATAATTGTTGGGATGATAGGGATTTAGGTAGGCTATACCGTAGCCATAGAGAATAAACTGAGCACAGATTCATGTCCATTATGTTTTCACCATTACCACAGAGAAAATAGCTTGTTTCTGGTCCACCATCATGTTTCAGCATGATAATGCACAGCCCCACGTTTCAAGGATCTGTACACAATTCCTGGAAGCTGAAAATGTCCCAGTTCTTCCATGGCCTGGATACTCACCAGACATGTCACCCATTGAGCATGTTTGGGATCCTCTGGATTGACGTGTACGACAGCGTGTTCCAGTTCCCGCCAAATATCCAGCAACTTCACACAGCCATTGAAGAGCAGTGGGACCAACGTTCCACAGGTCACAATCAACAGCCTGATCAACTCTATGTGAAGGAGATGTGTCACACTGCATGAGGCAAATGGTGGTGACACCAGATACTGACTGGTTTTCTGATCCACACCCCTACTTTTTTTTTAAAGGTATATGTGACCAAAAGATGCATATTATGTATTCCCAGCCATGTGAAATCCATAGATTAGGGCATATCTGTATTCCCAATCATGTGAAATCCATAGATTAGGGCATATCTGTATTCCCAGTCATGTGAAATCCATAGATTAGGGCCAAAATGTATTTAAATTGACTGATTTCCTTATATGAACTGTAACTCAGTAAAATCTTTGAAATGGTTGCGTTTATATTTTTTGTTCTGTGTATTCCGAGTAGGATAGCAACCTACACAAGAAATAACTAATATTGGTAGCCATCTAGACGTCACTGTGATACAGTCTACTCGATATCAGTATCATCCTTAGCTTTTGGTCCCGTGTGGCTCAGTTGGTAGAGCATGGTGTTTGCAACGCCAGGGTTGTGGGTTCGATTCCCATGGGGGACCAGTATGGGGAGAAGAAAAAAAAATGTATGAAATGTATGCATTCACTACTGTAAGTCGCTCTGGATAAGAGCGTCTGCTAAATGACTAAAATGTAAAAATGTAAATGTTAGCCGTCACAAACCTGTGTGATTCGGTTCTCTTAGCTGCATGACATCATTTTGCCGGCCAGAAAGTGTCTGCATAGGCTCTCCCCGCTAACCATTTGTTTAATTTAAAACAACATTGTTCCATAATGTTCCAGTATTAGCTCTACCTGTTCACTTTATCAGTGGTATGCAAACGTTAAGTGGCACAGAAAGAAAGGAAAATGTTGTGAGTCTGGTAAAATAATCTGTGGTATTGTGTAGGCTATAGCCATTAGTTAGCTAGCGGTTTGAAGTGTATCTATCTGTCTTATTTGTATTTGTTCATTGACTCAATTGATTTCATAAACTGTATTGGCTCTATGGCTGTACAGATTCCTGGATCAAATCAATCCAAGATGATGAACCCTGAAGACGGGACAGCGAATGACAAGGTTGCCCAGAGGAAGCCAGCTGATCTCAACTCTTACATCGGCGCATTCTAAAATGACACCGGAATGTATAGCGGACATTTTGTTTCTGCTATTGTTTCCTATGACCCAAAAGAGCTTCTGGATATCAGAACAGCGATCACTAAGCTCGATTTTGGATGAAGATACTTCAATGAGTCGGCAGCAGAGGACATACTGCTCACCCCGGGCCAGGCCCTAATCCCCGACGCTCGGAAGAGAAAGAGAGGGCGATATAGAGGCTAACTTGCGGGTACCCTGATGAAATTACGACGGAGAGTAAATAATACGCCTTTACCCTTTCCGAATGTACAATCACTGGACGAGCTCCGTTCAAGACTATCCTATCAACGAGACCTGAGGAACTGTAATATCCTATGTTTCTCGGAAACTTGGCTGAACAAAAGACATTGATAATATTCTAGTGGTTTTATTTTATATATTTTTTTGTCATTTGACCCCCTTTCTCTACCCAATTCTGTGATATCCAATTGTGATCCAATCTTGTCTCATTGCTGCAACTCCCCAACGGGCTTGGGAGAGGCAAAGATCGAATCGTAAGACCTCTGAAACAAGAACCTGCCAAGCCGTGCTGCTTCTTAACACCCACTCGCTTAACCCAGAAGCCAGACGCATCAACGTGCCGGAGGAAACACCGTTCAGCTGACGACTGAAGTCATCTTGCAGGCGCCCGGCCCGCCACAAGGAGTCGCTAGAGCACAATGAGCCAAGGAAAGCCCCACCGGCAAACCAGGACGACGCTGGGCCAATTGTGCCCTGCCCTATGGGAATCGCGGTCACTGCCGGCTGTGACACAGCCTGGGATCAAACCCCAGAGTGTAGTGACGCCTCAACACTGCGATGCAGTTTCTTAGACCGCTGCGCCACTCGGAAGGCCCTCTATCTGTTTTTTCAGCAGGACGTAACAGCAGCGTCGGGGTCAGCTCAAGGGGGGGTGGTGGTGTGTGTCTCTTTGTTAACAATAGCTGGTTGCGTAATCTGTAATTATTAAAGAAGTCTTGAGTTTCTACTCGCCAGAGTTAGAATACCTCATCATAAGCTGTAGACTCCATAGTGGCCAGTGATTCATGTCACCTGTGCAACTAGAGGTGGAGAAAAAAAATCTCTAGATCACCTTTACTTCACACACAGAGACGCGTACAAACCTGACGGTACCATTTGGCGAAAATCGGTAGTGGAAGAATGAGAGAAGGTGATAATGGCGACTAGCGACTGGCTGGCGTGGGAGCACGGTGTCACGACTCAATCCCCATTTACGATATTGTTTGGATGTCAGACCATCTGTGGGCTACCGCAGGGGTCAAACACAACCTTATCGGTGTCTCAACGAGGAGACATTCCCACAGAAGTCCTAGGCTCACTGAAGCCAGGAGAGGTGAAGACTTGATGAAACTTCAATCAATGAAATGAATGTTACTGTGTGAATTGAATTGTCATGTTTGGATTGTTTCAAGAGTTCATAAAGAGCTATGCATGTTGATATGTTTCAATGTACTGTAAGTGCTATAGATTTACTGTTAAATCTATATGTCACGTCCTGACCAGTAAAAGGGGTTGTTTGTTATTGTAGTTTGGTCAGGGCGTGGCAGGGGGTGTTTGTTTTATGTGTTTCGGGGTTTTTTGGTTAATGTTCTATGTTAGTATATTTCTATGTTCGTTCTAGTCTTTCTATTTCTATGTTTAGTTTATTGGTTTGACCTTCAATTGGAGGCAGCTGTTTCTCGTTGCTTCTAATTGAAGGTCCTATTTAGTAGGGGTGTTTTTTTTCTTGGGTTTTTGTGGGTAGTTGTTCCGTGTGTGTGGCTGTGTTTTGATGAAGTGTTTCGTTTTCTTCTCATTAAATAAAAGAAGATGAGTTCACACATTCCCGCTGCGCCTTGGTCTTTACGACGAGCGTGACACTATAGACCTTGTTGAGGAACTGTGTTATTCTGTTTGTCGGATGGAGGTTAGTTCAAAGAGGAGTGACGGGTGCACCCTTATAAAATTTAGATAAGAGTTGTGATGATTAGATCCCAGAATGTGTGTGTTGTTTTCATGCCTTTTGTTTAAATGCTTTGGGCCATTCAAAGTGATGTTAATAATTAGACGATAGGAGATACTGGAAGTCGGTGCTCTTGGAAGAATAAAAGTTGGACTTTAACTTAGATCTCCTGATGTACGTTTCTGTATGTTATAGTTGTGAATTTTCTATTCTTTTTTTTTTATCGTGAAGATTTCTGTTATTTACCATTTGTTCATTGTATTCTAACTGTGCAACTGTAATAAATCTGATTTAGTTTTAAATGGATACGAACGGTAGTCCACACATTTATGAGGAATATTCCTTGAATTATATTTGGTGAAATGTCTAATGGTAAATGTTATTCACAATACACATAGCATATATGCTCGGCCTCTAACTGTGCATCTCTGAGCTAAGGGTAACAATCATTTAATGCTAGGACATTGATTGCAAGATTCAAGCTCTTCGATCCTTCGACCTCTTAATAATTGCATAACGGTAAACCTAGACACGTGCATCTTATAGTATTGACACAAGGCTCCCAACCTTGGCTATACACACTGGATACAATTATGGCCCTATAGCATTCACATTTAAGGGAAATGAAAAACATTCCTTTTAGAATAATGCAAAGCATATCCTTGACATCTATCCAAGTTGATGAGCGGGGAACAAACGATGCCAGTCAGCCTGCAAAGCCGGCCCATCGAAACTATACCCAAACTAGATTCACACATAATACAATCAGTAGTCAAATTGTACATGAAGAGATGGGAGCATCTTGTAATTGACAGATGCAAGGAAAGGAGCATCACTTTATCAAATCCTCCTTCAGAGTCACACGCAGGTAAAACATTTGTGATTTCTACAGAGTATAATAGCAGATTCTGCAGTTTCTAGTTGGGAATCGGATGGAGGATCGGATATTGAGTTTGAAATCGACATTGCTGATGAAGAGTCTTCATCTGATTCTGATGTTCGCTTGGAGCCTCCACCTCTGATGCCTGAGCATCTCCCCAGGAAAACCAGAACAGGGCCAACTAAAGTCATAGACTGTTCTCTCTCTGTTACCGCATGGAAGTGGTACCAATGCACCAAGTTCTGGAACGAACAGGACCCTGAAAAGCTTCTACCCCCAGGCCATAAGACTGATAAATAGTTAGTTCAATAGTCTGGAACCAACAGGACCTTCTCCACCATGACGGGGGAACATACTGCTGCTCCCTGTCCTTCTCCACCATGATGGGGGAACATACTGCTGCTCCCTGACCTTCTCCTTCTCCTCCATGATGGGGGAACATACTGCTGCTCCCTGTCCTTCTCCTCCATGATGGGGGAACATACTGCTGCTCCCTGACCTTCTCCTCCATGATGGGGGAACATACTGCTGCTCCCTGACCTTCTCCTCCATGATGGGGGAACATACTGCTGCTCCCTGTCCTTCTCCACCATGATGGGGGAATGTAATGCTGCTCCCTGACCTTCTCCTCCATGATGGGGGAACATACTGCTGCTCCCTGACCTTCTCCTCCATGATGGGGGAACATACTGCTGCTCCCTGACCTTCTCCTCCATGATGGGGGAACATACTGCTGCTCCCTGACATTCTCCTCCATGATGGGGGAACATACTGCTGCTCCCTGACCTTCTCCTTCTCCTCCATGATGGGGGAACATACTGCTGCTCCCTGTCCTTCTCCTCCATGATGGGGGAACATACTGCTGCTCCCTGACCTTCTCCTCCATGATGGGGGAACATACTGCTGCTCCCTGTCCTTCTCCTCCATGATGGGGGAACATACTGCTGCTCCCTGTCCTTCTCCACCATGATGGGGGAACATACTGCTGCTCCCTGACCTTCTCCTTCTCCACCATGACGGGGGAACATACTGCTGCTCCCTGTCCTTCTCCTCCATGATGGGGGAACATACTGCTGCTCCCTGACCTTCTCCACCATGATGGGGGAACATACTGCTGCTACCTGTCCTTCTCCACCATGATGGGGGAACATACTGCTGCTCCCTGACCTTCTCCTCCATGATGGGGGAACATACTGCTGCTCCCTGTCCTTCTCCTCCATGACGGGGGAACATACTGCTGCTCCCTGTCCTTCTCCACCATGATGGGGGAACATACTGCTGCTCCCTGTCCTTCTCCACCATGATGGGGGAACATACTGCTGCTCCCTGTCCTTCTCCACCATGATGGGGGAACATACTGCTGCTCCCTGACCTTCTCCACCATGACGGGGGAACATACTGCTGCTCCCTGTCCTTCTCCTCCATGATGGGGGAACATACTGCTGCTCCCTGTCCTTCTCCACCATGATGGGGGAACATACTGCTGCTCCCTGTCCTTCTCCTCCATGATGGGGGAACATACTGCTGCTCCCTGACCTTCTCCTTCTCCTCCATGACGGGGGAACATACTGCTGCTCCCTGTCCTTCTCCACCATGATGGGGGAACATACTGCTGCTCCCTGTCCTTCTCCACCATGATGGGGGGAACATACTGCTGCTCCCTGTCCTTCTCCACCATGATGGGGGAACATACTGCTGCTACCTGTCCTTCTCCTCCATGACGGGGGAACATACATCTGCTCCCTGTCCTTCTCCTCCATGATGGGGGAACATACTGCTGCTCCCTGTCCTTCTCCTCCATGATGGGGGAACATACTGGCCCCATGTCCTTCTCCTCCATGATGGGGGAACATACTTCTACTCCCTGTCCTTCTCCTCCATGATGGGGGAACATACTGCTGCTCCCTGACCTTCTCCTCCATGATGGGGGAACATACTGCTGCTCCCTGTCCTTCTCCACCATGATGGGGGAACATACTGCTGCTCCCTGTCCTTCTCCACCATGACGGGGGAACATACTGCTGCTCCCTGTCCTTCTCCACCATGATGGGGGAACATACTGCTGCTCCCTGTCCTTCTCCTTCTCCTCCATGATGGGGGAACATACTGCTGCTCCCTGTCCTTCTCCACCATGATGGGGGAACATACTGCTGCTCCCTGTCCTTCTCCACCATGATGGGGGAACATACTGCTGCTACCTGTCCTTCTCCTCCATGACGGGGGAACATACATCTGCTCCCTGTCCTTCTCCTCCATGATGGGGGAACATACTGCTGCTCCCTGTCCTTCTCCTCCATGATGGGGGAACATACTGGCCCCATGTCCTTCTCCTCCATGATGGGGGAACATACTTCTACTCCCTGTCCTTCTCCTCCATGATGGGGGAACATACTGCTGCTACCTGTCCTTCTCCTCCATGATGGGGGAACATACTGCTGCTCCCTGTCCTTCTCCTCCATGATGGGGGAACATACTGCTGCTCCCTGTCCTTCTCCTCCATGATGGGGGAACATACTGCTGCTCCCTGTCCTTCTCCTCCATGATGGGGGAACATACTGCTGCTCCCTGTCCTTCTCCACCATGATGGGGGAACATACTGCTGCTCCCTGGCCTTCTCCTCCATGATGGGGGAATGTACTGCTGCTCCCTGTCCTTCTCCTCCATGATGGGGGAACATACTGCTGCTCCCTGTCCTTCTCCTCCATGACGGGGGAACATACTGCTGCTCCCTGTCCTTCTCCTCCATGATGGGGGAATGTACTGCTCCCTGTCCTTCTCCACTATGACGGGGGAACATACTGCTGCTCCCTGTCCTTCTCCACCATGACGGGGGAATGTACTGCTCCCTGTCCTTCTCCACTATGACGGGGGCACATACTGCTGCTCCCTGTCCTTCTCCTCCATGACGGGGGAATGTACTGCTGCTCCCTGTCCTTCTCCTCCATGATGGGGGAATGTACTGCTCCCTGTCCTTCTCCACTATGACGGGGGAACATACTGCTGCTCCCTGTCCTTCTCCTCCATGACGGGGGAATGTACTGCTGCTCCCTGTCCTTCTCCTCCATGATGGGGGAATGTACTGCTGCTCCCTGTCCTTCTCCTCCATGACGGGGGAACATACTGCTGCTCCCTGTCCTTCTCCTCCATGATAGGGGAACATACTGCTGCTCCCTGTCCTTCTCCTCCATGACGGGGGAATGTACTGCTGCTCCCTGTCCTTCTCCATCTCCACCATAAATAATATAACCTTGCTTCAAATGTAACTTTTTGACATGTGTATATAGCAAACAAATCTTCTGAAAAGACAAAACACTTAAAGAATCACACATGGGGATAGAAATTATCATTAATGAAAACATACTGCAGCTAAATATCTTAGATGAATATGACATGAAATCCATGAATTGTATATTTGCAGACTATGAAACCCTGTGCTGCAGCTGCAGGCCCCGAAGAGTTTATTATTTTTTCTTTCCACTGTGTATTCCGATTGTCCCAAATGGCTCCCTATTCCTTATGTAGTGCACTACTTTACCAATGGTATCCGGGCTGTTATTTTGTCTACCCTAATGAACTAATGAATGATGTTGTTGTTGTTGTGTTTACCGCGTTTGCTTTGTTCTGTTTTTCTGTTTGAAGTAGGGGGCAGTGTCTCTGCATTATTCATGTTTTGAGCATCAACACACAGATGTTTAAAACACGCACACCCACACCGAGATACATAGCTGGTTAAATAATTAAGGTTTTCGATATAATTATCTTTCTTTCTGAATCCCGACTGACTCACAGCACAGCAGCTCCTCGTCTATCTGACATCTTAATCTGACCTTCACGTACAGCATGTATCTTTTCCGTCTATCTAGCACAGGAACAGCTTCACCCTGACATGTCTGTTGTTGCGCTGTGGGTTTAAACACACACATGGGATGAAACCATCATTAGAGAGAGAGAGAGAGAGAGAGAGAGAGAGAGAGAGAGAGAGAGAGAGAGAGAGAGAGACTACAGCAGCACCTAGATCTTCTGTCAGACCTGGACCCTGACAGTAAATCTCAGTCAGACAAAAATAATGGTGTTCCAAAAAGGTCCAGTCACCAGGACCACAAATACAAATTCCATCTAGACACCGTTGCCCTAGAGCACACAAACAAGTATACATACCTCGGCCTAAACATCAGCACCACAGGTAACTTCCACAGAGCTGTGAACGATCTGAGAGACAAGGCAAGAAGGACCTTCTATGCCATCAAACGGAACATAAAATTCAACATACCAATTAGCATCTGGCTAAAAATACTTGAATCAGTTATAGAAGCCATTGCCCTTTATGGTTGTGAGGTCTGGGGTCCGCTCACCAACCAAGAATTCACAAAATTGGACAAACACCAAATTGAGACTCTGCATGCAGAATTCTGCAAAAAATATCCTCTGTTTACAACGTAAAACACCAAATAATGCAGAGCAGAATTAGGCCGATTCCCGCTAATTATCAAAATCCAGAAAAGAGCTGTTAAATTCTACAACCACCTAAAAGGAAGCGATTCCCAAACCTTCCATAACAAAGCCATCACCTACAGAGAGATGAACCTGGAGAAGAGTCCCCTAAGCAAGCTGGTCCTGGGGCTCTGTTCACAAACACAAACAGACCCCACAGAGCCCCAGGACAGCAACACAATTAGACCCATCCAAATCATGAGAAAATAAAAAGATAATTACTTGACACATTGGAAAGAATTAACAAAAAACCCCAGAGCAAACTAGAATGCTATTTGTCCCTAAACAGAGAGAACACAGTGGCAGAATACCTGACCACTGTGACTGACCCAAACTTAAGGAAAGCTTTGACTATGTACAGACTCAGTGAGCATAGCCTTGCTATTGAGAAAGGCCGCCGTAGGCAGACCTGGCTCTCAAGAGAAGACAGGCTATGTGCAACACTGCCCACAAAATGAGGTGGAAACTGAGCTGCACTTCCTAACCTCCTGCCAAATGTATGACCATATTAGAGACACATATTTCCCTCAGATTACACAGACCCACAAATAATTTGAAAACAAATCCAATTTTGATAAACTCCCATATCTACTGGGTGAAATAACACAGTGTTTAATTACAGCAGCAAGATGTGTGACCTGTTGCCACAAGAAAAGGGGCAACCAGTGAAGAACAAACACCATTGTAAATACAACCCATATTTATGTTTATTTATTTTCCCTTTGTACTTACAATCATTACAACACTGTATATAGACATAATATGACATGAAATGTCTTTATTCTTTTGGAACTTTTGTGAGTGTAATGTTTACTGGTAATTGTAATTAATTATTTCCTTCACCTTCATTATCGACTTCACTTTCTTTGGCAATGTTAACATACTGTATGTTTCCCATGCCAATAAAGGAAGCAGAGAGAGAGAGAGAGATTGCAGTGTGAGAGAGAGAGAGAGAGAGAGAGACAGAGAGAGACAGAGAGAGCAGTGAGAGAGAGAAAGAGAGAGAGAGAGAGAGAGAGAGAGAGAGAGCAGTGAGAGCAGTGAGAGAGAGAGAGAGAGAGCAGTGAGAGAGAGAGAGAGAGAGAGAGAGCAGTGAGAGAGAGAGAGAGAGAGAAAGAGAGAGAGAGAGCAGAGAGAGAGAGAGAGAGAGAGAGAGCAGTGAGATTAAAGCGAAACAGAAGACAGTTAAACCACGTGTGTCTCTTTAATGTCTCTGTGATTCTGACAGAGTCTAAAGGAAGGTTCACACCTCGCGTGCTGCTTCACTAATAGCCTATTATAGCATATAGGGCTCTTGTCACAAGTAGTGCACGATATAGGGACTAGGGTGCCATTAGGAACACAGCCCGTACAGTGATTCTGTTAGTTAGCTGCTAGCCCCATTATATACTGTAGCTAGTCTAGTCAGGGACAGGACGATTGGGGCTAATTGGTTCTACTGGGTTCTGAATAAGAATGAGCTAGAGAGACCAATTACTGAACTACTGAGAGAAGATGAGAGAGGGAGGGAGGGGGAGGACAGGGGGAGACGTGACATGGGGAGAGAGATGAGAGAGGGGGAAGAGGAGGAGAGAGGGGGATGAGAGATGAGAGGGATGAGGAGGGGATGGGAGATAGGCTGTGTTTCATCCACTCTGCCTCTCCTCCCCCCCCCTCCCCTCTTCCTCCCCTCCTCCTCAGTGTAGATATTAATGAGCTCTTTAAATTAGCGTTGGCTGGCTGCGTAGCAGCGAAGGAAAAACAGCCTTACCCCTACAGGACAATATCCTCCATCTCCTCCTCCTCCTTCTCTCATCGTCTCCTCTTCCTCCTCCTCCTCCTCCTCCTCTCCTACTCTCCCTAGAGGACAGCATCCTCCACCACCATCACTCTCTCCTCTCCTCTCCTCTCCTCTCCTCTCCTCTCCTCTCCTCTCCTCTCCCTCTCCTCTCCCTCGAGGACAGCATCCTCTATCACCCTTTCCTCTCCTCTCCTCTCCTCTCCTCTCCTCTCCTCTCCTCTCCTCTCCTCTCCTCTCCTCTCCTCTCCTCTCTTCTCTTCTCTTCTCTTCTCTTCTCTTCTCTTCTCTTCTCTTCTCTTCTCCTCTCCTCTCCCTCTCCGTCTCCCTAGAGGACAGCATCCTCTATCACCCTCTCCTCTCCTCTCCCTCTCCCTCTCCCCTCCTCTCCTCTCCCTCTCCCTCTCCCTAGAGGACAGCATCCTCTATCACCCTCTCCTCTCCTCTCCCACTCCCTCTCCTCTCCCTAGAGGACAGCATCCTCTATCACCCTCTCCTCTCATCTCCTCTCCTCTCCCTCTCCTCTCCCTAGAGGACAGCATCCTCTATCATCCTCTATCACCCTCTCCTCTCCTCTCCTCTCCTCTCCTCTCCTCTCCTCTCCTCTCCTCTCCTCTCCTCTCCTCTCCTCTCCTCTCCCTAGAGGACAGCATTCTCCACCACCATCACCCTCTCCATGGAACTCTATTTAACATCAGGTAACTGATGTAAGTAGTAAAATTTGATTTAAAAAACAGATACAAATACACCTTATGGAGCAGTGGGGACTGTGAAGCAACACAAACATAGGCACAGACACACATACACACGATAACATACACACTATACACACACGTACTTCTCTCCCCCCTTGACTGATTCCACATTTTGTTATGTTACAGCCTTATTCTAAAAGGGACTTAATGAATACAAATCCTCATCAATCTGCACACAATACCCCATAACGACATCACAATACCCTATAACGACATCACAATACCCCATAACGACATCACAATACCCCATAACGACATCACAATACCCCATAACGACATCACAATACCCCATGATGACAAAGCGAAAACAGGTTTTCTTAGGATTTTTTGCAAATGTATTATAAATTAAAAAAAACTGAAATATCTTATTTATATAAGTATTCAGAGCCTTTGCTACGAGACTCGAAATTGAGCTTAATGAAAACTCATCCAAATCTATTCGTTTTAAAATGTAGAAAAACTTCTACCTGCCATTATCATTCACTCGTTGATAAGACAAAACGTTATTTGTTTTGCTAACATATGATGGGGGGGTGGGGGCGGTGTCCCTGGGTCGCCGATTTGCTTGGGCGGGGAGTCCCTGGGCAAGAAAAGTTTGAAAACACCTGGCCTAGACAATCGCAAAGCAAGTGAAATATATTCACATGTGCACCACACACATAGCTAGTTTCAGCGGAATATCAGGCAGCAAGAAAACCCATCTCTAAACTGGTTTTGGCATGGAGCAGCTGACCGAAGAAGAATGCTAGCCGCTAGCCACTAGCCGGCTAGCCGGTAGGAAAGACGTCTCGACTGATGATATCCACCAGTAAATGCTAACTAAGCTAACAATTGGTATAAAAACCAGGTATTGAAAAACATTTGGTCTGAAGGTCTTGGTTGAATCTTTGCGACGGCAATTCAGTCAATATGCTAAAGGAAATATCTTGATTAAATGTTGACTGCAAAGTAGGCCTAACCTGACAGAATGATATCATGACAATTTGTATCAATTGGGAGGGCAATTGTTTTGCTAATTCTGCCATCACATGTACACTGTAGGCCTGCCTACATTGGACACTACAGAAACACAGCTAGCCAATGGTCTCTTTGCAAGGTGCACAATTCAAATCAAAATCAAATGAAATGTATTTATATAGCCCTTCTTACATCAGCTGATATCTCAAAGTGCTGTACAGAAACCCAGCCTAAAACCCCCAAAACAGCAAGCAATGCAGGTGTAGAAGCACGGTGGCTAGGAAAAACTCCCTAGAAAGGCCAAAACCTAGGAAGAAACCTAGAGAGGAACCAGGCTATGAGGGGTGGCCAGTCCTCTTCTGGCTGTGCCGGGAGTTTTAACAATTTAATTAAAGGGCAACTATACCCTCCCAAATATATATGTATTTTATTATTCGCAGGCCTAAAAAAATTGTCTCCTGATGTTGTCTCCACCCTCCTCCAGGTGTCGCCCATCTTCCCCATTATCCCCTGGGTATTTATACCTGTGTTCTCTGTTAGTCTGTGGCCAGTTCGTTTTGTTCGTAAAACCTACCAGTGCTTGTTCTCCTGCTCCTGTCTGTTTCTTGCTCCTGTTTACTAGTCCCTCCAGGTTTTGACCGTTCCGCCTGCCCTGACCCTGAGACTGCTGTTCTGTACCTTCCTTACCCCACCTCACTGGATTATTGACCGTTCTGCCTGCCCTGAGCCTGAGACTGCCTGCCCTGACCCCGACCCCGCCTGCCCTGACCCTGAGACTGCCTGCCCTGACCCCGACCCCGCCTGCCCTGACCCTGAGACTGCCTGCCCTGACCCTGACCCTGACCCTGAGACTGCCTGCCCTGCCCCTGACCCTGAGACTGCCTGCCCTGACCCTGAGACTGCCTGCCCTGACCCTGACCCTGAGACTGCCTGCCCTGACCCTGACCCTGACCCTGAGACTGCCTGCCCTGACCCTGACCCTGAGACTGCCTGCCCTGACCCTGAGACTGCCTGCCCTGACCCTGACCCTGACCCTGAGACTGCCTGCCCTGACCCTGAGACTGCCTGCCCTGACCCTGACCCTGACCCTGCCTGCCCTGACCCTGACCCTGAGACTGCCTGCCCTGACCCTGACCCTGACCCTGCCTGCCCTGACCCTGACACTGCCCTGACCCTGAGACTGAGACTGCTTGCCCTGACCCTGAGACTGCCTGCCCTGACCCTGACCCTGACCCTGCCTGCCCTGACCCTGACACTGCCCTGACCCTGAGACTGAGACTGCTTGCCCTGACCCTGAGACTGCCTGCCCTGACCCTGACCCTGACCCTGCCTGCCCTGACCCTGACACTGCCCTGACCCTGAGACTGAGACTGCTTGCCCTGACCCTGAGACTGCCTGCCCTGATCCTGAGACTGCCTGCCCTGACCCTGAGACTGCCTGCCCTGACCCTGACCCTGAGACTGCCTGCCCTGACCCTGAGACTGCCTGCCCTGACCCTGACCCTGAGACTGCCTGCCCTGACCCATGCTTTTTACTGTTCTAATTACATTTGTAACCAGTTTATAATAGCAATAAGGTACCTCGGGTTTGTGGTATATGGCCAATATACCACGGCTAAGGGCTGTTCTTTAAGCACGACACAACACGAGTGCCTGGATACAGCCCTTAGCCGTGGTATATTGGCCATATACCACAAACCCCCGAGGTGCCTTATTGCTATTATAAACTGGTTACAAATGTAATTAGAACAGTGAAAATACATGTTTTGTCATAACTGTGGTATATATATATATATATATATATGGTCTCATATGCCACGGCTTTCAGCCAATCAGCAGTCAGGGCTCGAACCACCCAGTTTATAAAACGCTCTATAACATATAACCGTGTTCTATTGATCCATCTTCCACAGTAAATCAGTTGAGGGAGGGAGGGAGGGGAGGGAGAGAGAGAGAGAGAGAGGGAGAGAGAGAGAGAGAGAGAGAGGGAGAGAGAGAGAGAACATTCTCCACAACAACAACACCACGGCTACCTATTACCAGCTAGTTTAACATGGGTTGTAACTTACACTGTTATAAATTGTACAAATGCTCTCGGTGCCATAAAACAAGGACCTTAAAAAAAAAAGACTCCATATATGGCATCTGATTCTGGCTGGTATTGTTTGT